>NW_024740094.1:5464284-5493434 GCF_018991925.1 Homarus americanus
ACAAGGTCACCTGCCTCAACACCCCCCCCTCCTCCCAGTGTTGGGCATTATAGGTATTAATTGAAATTTTGCGTCTGGGTAGATTACCCTCATAACTTAAGACACTGCCTCTAATATAATTTTTTAAATTGAGCCTACCATATAAGATCAGACTTTGCAAGAACACTGTAATTACACCCTTCAGTATCTCAAGTTTTGTCAATAGTGTTAAAAAACCACTCTGTAAATTGATGCAGCTGTTGTGCTGCTGCTCGACTGTCTTCTTGCAATTTTCGGTTTTCAGTACGTAACTGGGTAACTTCATCCTCGAGTTGTTCTGAGCGCTGTTGTTCTGCAGCCAGCCTACGTTCAAGCTGTACCACACGATCATGAAGAACGGATGCATCTCCACCAGAGTTTACATTTTCATTCACCCTGTAAGTCAAGATATTTCACATTTATATTATCAGGAATAAAATTTTCAGTGCAGTCAAGCATAAAATAGTACAATAAGTTGATTTGAATATTTCTGAGGACGACTTATATACTAAATGGGAGTTAGTTACAAAGTAAAATACAGGTATCCTCAAATACAAATGGGTTAGATTCCATAAAAAACATTCATTTGGTGAATTTTCGTATCTTGAATAGAAAAATATATGGGAAAAATAAGGTTTGAGTCCCAAATGACAAAAATGCAGCAAAACACGAAATCGGTCCAGGAACAAGAAAAAACCTACCTAACAAATGATAAATACATGTAGTGCACAACTACTGTAATTTACTACCTAACATATTAAAAACATTAAGAAAACACAGTGAGCTCTCATTTTATGTGGGTCTGCCATTCACGGTTATCGCTTGCGTGATTGTTTGTAATGTGATCATAATTATAGCTTACCTGGAAGTCATGGGTAGCGCAGGTAGTGTACAGTACAAAGTCGAAAGAAAACCAGATAATGTTCCAACAGAGGTCGCTTTAAACCAAATTCGCACTAAATCAAAGTGTTGTTTCAATGGAATAATTTAATTAAATTATTCCATTGAAACACTTCTTAACACAAAAAGTAAATGGCTGAGAGTCTACCCATATGCACCTCAGCCCATCTCTAGAATAAACAAAACATTGCTTTTTTGTAGTATTATGTTAAAACAAACACTCATAAATCAACACGGCCAAAATTATGGGATGTGAAATGGTCTGTTTACTAGCGATCAGTTGGTGTGAAAGAGTCGCTGTGCACGATTGCCAAGTCT
The DNA here is from genome assembly GCF_018991925.1 of Homarus americanus. Classification (NCBI taxonomy): domain Eukaryota; kingdom Metazoa; phylum Arthropoda; class Malacostraca; order Decapoda; family Nephropidae; genus Homarus; species Homarus americanus. The sequence continues at coordinate 5,465,521 of NW_024740094.1, forward strand.
GTCCTTTTAAGGACAGCCTGTCCCTTATGAGACATGTTTGTCCTTTTATTTCAAAAATAAAAAATGACAACCATAAACTGTCCTTATATATATATATATATATATATATATATATATATATATATATATATATATATATATATATATATATATATATATATATATACATATGTGCAAGTAAATCACTGTAAGTGCGTGATCTGTATATGCTGATAACCACAAGGAAAAGAGCGCTGTAATTATTTCCAGGGGTGAGTACAGACTAGTCTGTACTCACCCCTGAAGATGTGAATTACACAAAGCGCCTGGTTTCGTGTTTTCTTCCTTGTGGTTATCAGCATACCGTATATCACGGCCTATAAGACGAAATTTGAACATTAAAAAAATCTGCCCAGTTAGGGGTCAGTCTAAACCACCAAGTTTAAAATTCTTACCTCTAAATATTGTGGTTTAGTGTGTCAAGAGTGATGAAAACATCGTAAGCCACTCACAAGGTCTTACCACTAATTATTTTATACTGAAACTTACGTTTGGAGCTGGATTCAAAATTAAGATACGTATATTAAAATAATAAAAATGTATTATAAACCTGTCTAACATAACCGTAAAAAGAGATTTATACCCTATAATAAACACAGCTATCATCACACACCCTCCCCACGCCCCATTTGCCAGTGAGGAGCCGGGAGGTGGTCAGTAATGCATACCGGTATCGTATATTTACTCATAATAATATTTATCTCCTATAAATAATTGATTTAAATTATATTTTTTCCAAAGAATATTCAGTAAATGAGTGCATTAATTCTTGAAACTATCGACGGTTAATTACAGACGCTCAAGTGACGTCACTAGTGTTTACACTACACCAGCTGGTAACATTTGATGCCATTACTTGAAATGAATTGGCCTTATTTTAAGTAACTAACTATAAATAAATACAAAATTAAAAAAAAAGATCAAAACTGAGAAATAATATACTGTATGTATGTTGTGTTGTCAAAGTAAGAGGAACAATTGTGTAAGTAATAATTTTTTCACTCAAATCCTAATGAAACACTACTGGAGAACATTCCTTTGTCGCAAAAACAGTTTATAAATTAAAGAAAATAATTACAGTGTGTTTAATATATTACAGTATATTATAAATAAATAAATAATACAAATAATTCGTAAATCTATTTAAAAGTAAATGGAAAATAAGCAAACATGTTATTTACCAAGACCCTTCCGTCTGGCCTGTGGGTGATGTAGGGGAGATAAAGAAGGCTATTTATAGCCCATCAGAAGTGACCAGTACCCTAATGCACCATAAATAATTCATTGAACATTCATTTTTGTACATAGTATATTCAGTATATATATATATATATATATATATATATATATATATATATATATATATATATATATATATATATATATATATATATATATATATATATATATATATATATATATATATATATATATATATATATATATATATTTGTGTAATAAATGTATGTAGTAAGTACATACTGGTAACCTTTTTCACTCAAATCCTAATGAAACACCACAATTAGAATACGGTGGTTGCTGTTGAACCACATGTTGTATAAATAGTCACACCACCGAGACGGAACACTCAACACGCTTCAGTGACGTCACTAGTGTTTACACTACACCAGCGGGTATAATTTGATGACATTACTTGAAGTGAATTGGCCTTATTTTAAAAATCAAGGATGGTTGGTAGGACTACTGAGTCAGTGGGTAAGTGTCACATTTGGGGTACTGGTCTTATACAGCAAATAGCTCAAAAGCTACCTTTTTAAATGGAAATTTGACTTCTTATGCACCCTCATTTATAGGCAGGATATATATATATATATATATATATATATATATATATATATATATATATATATATATATATATATACAGAGTTCGCTATAACGCGGTTTTGATAACGCGAATTTGCTCTAACGCCGATTAGAATTAGGAACGATATTTGTATAACGCTAACGCTTGTTTGCTATAACGCCTTTTTGCTACTATTTCTCCAATTTTGTGGTGCAGGGGTATGCTATAACGAATCTAATTGGTTCTAGAACCTTGTTCAGATAGCATTCATTCAAGTTATAGGATTAATCCGCCCAGGCCCCCAATACAACCACTTAACACTGAAAATATAATATAAAATTGTAAAACTGTAAAAAAGTGCATAAATATGCATCTAAACCCTGAAATAAAGAATATCATTAATATTTGTAAAAAAAACAATAAATTAGAAAATAAATAATGTTCTAGTAGGAGTTTAGTTCGTTATAGCATTCTCAATTTTATAGGTAAAAACCGTCATATAGGAATATTCGTAGTAGGATCCGTCGTTATAGCATACCCACTGTATTAACTGTGAATATAGTAAAGAAGAATATCAACAAGAAGCGTTCTGGTGATAGAATTCTCGGTGATGATCAAAAGAAAGGATATAACACTTGAAGAGAAGCTCGATTATCAACCTCAAAATCACCCCTTCTCCCATCAAGTAAAGTGTTACATTTACTGTATGATTTCATTATTAGATATGAATGTAACATTTATTTAGACTGTGCTATCCCTTGTGTTAGGCTAACTACTAAATTTTCTTCATTTCGAGTAATCTGCACCTAACCCTATTTTCTCCATAAGCCATGTTATTTCTATTACATGATTTCTATAACACGATATTTTACAAGAACACAATTATTCATGCTATAGCAGAATCCATTTGTATATATATATATATATATATATATATATATATATATATATATATATATATATATATATATATATATATATATATATATATATATATATATATATATATATATATATATATATATATATATATATATATATATATCTCATAAATCACACGGAAAAGGGAAACAACGGAGCACCTTAGCTTTCGCTTTATTCAAGACATCTTCAGAGGCAGCTGGATTACATGGACAGAGAGCTTAAATATACAGGGTGACCTTATTAAACATGAGGTCAGGTCATAATGATGTCATCCACTAATCCCACACCAACACACACGTAGAGGAGCTTAAGAGAAGGGGGCAACGTGACTAGTCAGGTCAGGTCACAAATAAGGGACCCACTAAATAACTATCCTACATCTAGATCCAAGGTTTTTAAAGCATTTTTAACCTTGGGCCACTGACGAATAAACTTATGTAACATATTATCAGTTTTGAACTGACCATCACTAAGGTTTATCCAAGTTTTCATTGTGGATCTACATGATAAATAAATAAATAAATAAATATATATATATATATATATATATATATATATATATATATATATATATATATATATATATATATATATATATATATATACACACACACACAACAGGGTTAGGGACCCAAATAAAGGTCGTAAGTCGGAATGGTCATAAGTCCGACATAGATTTAAAAAATAAAAATAAATAAATAAATAAATAAATAAATAAATAATAAAAAAAAATCTACAATGAAATGCAGTACAGTATTACCCCGCTTTACATGGTTTCACTTTCCGCGATTTCTCAGATTTCTCATTTACGCGGTACTCCCAGAACCAGACTTTCACCACGCGGAAGTATAATTTTTTTTTTAGCTCATAAAATCTACAAATTACCCGGCCAGAATATAATTTACATTGCTGAATTTTACAATATGATGATCATTTTGAATATAAACATCATGGATTTTGCATTAGACATACAAATTTTAGATCTAATGTAATAATTTGGTTTACACAAAGCAAATATTTTATCCTTGTGCAGAATATATGAAGTTTACATTCAAAATATTCCCTGACCTGCAAGGAATCCAGAAATGTCAATTATATTATCCTAACTTTAGTCTGAGTTATTATTTATTTCAAAATGTAAATATACTATTTTCTCCCAATCGCTTCTCTGTAGGGGAGAGGAGGGAGGGACCAACCAGCTAGGGCGGAGTATTTTGATTGACAGATAGTGTTGTTGAAGAATATTTCTTTGTTTATTTACTGAAGATATATGTTTAGCTCATTAAAATCATACAAATTACCCGCAGAATATAATTTACATTGCTGGAATTCTTACAATATGATGATCATTTTGAATATAAACATCATGGATTTTGCATTAGACATACAAATTTTAGATCTAATGTAATAATTTGGTTTACACACAAAGCAAAAATTTTATCATTTGTGTAAAATATATGAAGTTTACATTCAAAATATTCCCTGACCTGCAAGGAATCTAGAAATGTCAGTTATATTATCCTAACATAAGTCTGGGTTATTATTTATTACTAAAAATGTAAATATACTATTTTCTCCCAATCACTTCTCTGGTAGGGAGGGAAGGTGGGGGGGTGGGGGGAGGAGGGAGGGAGGGGAGGTGGGGTATTTTGATTGACAGATAGTGTCCTTGAAGAATATTTGTTTTAGCTCATAAAATTCGTACAAATTACCCGGCCAGAATATAATTTCCATTGCTGGAATTCTTACAATATGATGATCATTTTGAATACAGTTGGGTCTCACTTTACACGGTTAATGTAACCCACAGGGTACCGAAGGAAAGTGAGAAACGCGTAAAGTGAATAACATAACATATGGGATTAAATGAAATAGAGACCGGCTGATCCCCAAACCCACTTTTTTCCGACAAATACCTATGTTCTGGTAAAAATAACATCTTAATTTTATGTTGGTACATGCACACAATTAATACTTAAGAGAAATAGAGAAATACAGTGGCTAATGTCCATTCAAATAATGGACTCAACTCCTCCCCTTCTCACACTACACCTCGCTGGCTCTTCTCTGAGAAATTTTTGGGGAAACCACTAGATTTTAAGGTATAGTAATAAATAATACCTCAAACTAAAGTTAGGATAATATAATTGACATTGCTGGATTCCTTGTAAGACCAGGAACATTTTGAATATAAATGTCATATATTTTGCACAAAAGCTAACATATTTACTCAGTAAACATTAGCCTAGATCTAAAATGTTTATGTCTAATGCAAAATCTATGATGTTTATATTCAAAATGATCATCAAATTGTAAGAATTCCAGCAATGTAAATTATATTCTGGCCGGGTAATTTAGATGAATTTTATGAGCTAAAACAAATATCTTCAGTTAATAATAAAAAAAATATGTTTTACACGACACTATCTGTCAATCAAAGTACCCCAATTTTACCTCCCCCCCTCTTCCAACTGCACCAGATGGTCGGTTGGTCCCTCCCTCCCCCTCACTCCCCACCAACCCTCCCTACCAGAGAAATGTTGGGAGAAAATACTAGATTTTAACTTTTAGTAATAAATAATTCCTCAGACTAAAGTTAGGATAATATAATTGACATTGCTGGATTCCTTGTAAGACCAGGAATATTTTGAATATATATATATATATATATATATATATATATATATATATATATATATATATATATATATATATATATATTATATATATATATATATATATATATATACACAGTGGTCCTCGTTAACGTAACACAACCGCTTCCAGCAGGTTGTTTTAATCAAAACCATTGTTTCAATGGGTTTTTGGGTAATTGGTTTCAGCTCACCGAAAATTGCCTAAATTCAACAAAATGGTAGAAAAGTTCACTTACTTTGAGGTGTGTATGTAGAAGGCTCCTGATGATGATGATGATGATGGGAATTAGAATGGGGTGGAGGAGAAGGAAGAAGAGAAGGCATTGGGGTGGAAGAGAAGTCACCCCATGGCACCATTTCACCCATAAAATTTTAGTTCTCTTGGTGTATTTCAAGATTATTATCTTTAAATCAACACTGCACTGCATTATATATTGTCAATATGTAAAATATATTTCAAAATGACCAATAATTGTTTGGAAACACAGAAAAAGCTTAGTTGAAGAGAGTCTCAAGCAAGATGTTACCTCCACTGAAAACAGAGAGAGACTACGACTGTTTGCTGTGTTAAGAGGCTGGATGCCAGCGCGATAAACTAGTCACTTACCTTCAATTATGTTCAATAATTTTTAAAATTATTGAATAGTATAAACTTCTTGATATTTACTAAAATAGTAAGGAATTTAAGCCCTAGAACCGATTAATGTATGGGACTAATATTAAAGCTGGTTGACCGCCAGTGCAAGTAAAATGTTGAGGTTGTTCGTAAGAAATTGCTAACCGAATTTAAGAATTTATGGGAGGCAGATCGTTAATGAGGCAAGCGTTAATCGAGGACCACTGTATACAGTTGTACCGCCATCGCAGTTCACTTAACGCGATTTCTCATATACGCGGTGCCTCGCCAGAACCGAACTTTCACTTAACGCGGTTCATCTACTCATATACGCGGTGAAGTATATATTTTTTTTTTATTTAGCTCATAAAATTCATTCAAATTACCCGGCCAGAATATAATATACATTGCTGGAATTCTTACAATATGATGATCATTTTGAATATAAACATCATAGATTTTGCATTAGACATACAAATTTTAGATATAATGTTTACTCTGAGTAAATATGTTATCTTTTGTGCAAAATATATGACATTTATATTCAAAATATTCCTGGTCTTACAAGGAATCCAGCAATATCAATTATATTATCCTAACTTTAGTTTGAGGTATTATTTATTACTAAAAAGGTAAATATTCTGGTTTTCCCACACATCTGGTAGGGAGAGTTGGTGGGGGGTGGGGTATGAATGAATTTTATGAGCTAAACAAATATCTTCAGTTAAAAAAAAAAAAAATAATCTTCACGACACTATCTGTCAATCAGCACTCCTAATTTGCCTCCTTCAACCGGGTCAGTCCTAACCTTACCCCCACCAATCCTCCCTTCAAGAGAAAGGTTGGGTGAAAATTTTTTTTTAACATTTTGTATTAAATAATACCTCAGATTAAAGTTAGGATAATATAATTGACATTGCTGGATTCCTTGTAAGACCAGGAATATTTTGAATATAAATGTCATATATTTTGCACAAAAGAGAACATATCTACTCAGAGTAAACATTTATCTAAAATTTGTATGTCTAATGCAAAATCTATGATGTTTATATTCAAAATGATCATCAAATTATAAGAATTCCAGCAATGTAAATTATATTCTGATCGGGTAATTTGTATGAACTTTATGAGCTAAAACAAATATCTTCAGTTAATAAAAAAAAAAATATTCTTCACAGGGTAACAGATGGTTGGTCGGTCCCTCCCTCCCCCCCACCCCCCACCAACCGTCCCAAGGAGATGTGTGGGAAAACCAGAATATTTACCTTTTTAGTAATAAATAATACCTCAAACTAAAGTTAGGATAATATAATTGACATTGCTGGATTCCTTGTAAGACCAGGAATATTTTGAATACAAATGTCATATATTTTGCACAAAAAATAACATATTTACTCAGAGTAAACATTATATCTAAAATTTGTATGTCTAATGCAAAATCTATGATGTTTATATTCAAAATGATCATCATATTGTAAGAATTCCAGCAATGTAAATTATATTCTGGCCGGGTAATTTGTATGAATTTTATGAGCTAAAACAGGCAGTCAGGCAGGGTGGCGGGTGGGGCAAATCTAAAAATAGCGTCTAGCCACACTCACCGCGTATACGTGGAAAAAACCCGTGTTAAGTGAAAGTTCAGCTCTGCAGCACCTTATACGGTAAAACGACTAAGTGAAAACCGCGTAAGGCGGGGTAATACTGTGTGTGTGTGTATATATATATATATATATATATATATATATATATATATATATATATATATATATATATATATATATATATATATATATATATATATATATATATACAGTCAACCCTCACTTTACGCGGTGCCCTGCCAGAACCCAGGATGCTCACATTCCTTGGTGGGTGTACCCCTTTACACGGGTGAAGTATAATTTTTTTATGCAAAATATATGTTTATAATCAAAATGATCACCAAATTGTAAGAATTCCAGCAATGTAAATTATATTCTGGCCGGGTAATTTGTATGAATTTTATGAGCTAAAATAAAAATCTTCAGTTAATAAAAAAAAAATATATTCTTCACACGGTAACAGATGGTCGGTCGCCGGTCCCTCCCTCCCTCCCCCCACCCCCCCACCAACGTCCCTACTAGATAAATGTGTGGGAATACCAGACTGTTTACCTTTTTAGTAATAAATAATAAATCAGACTAAAGTTAGGATAATATAATTGACATTGCTGGATTCCTTGTAAGACCAGGAATATTTTGAATATAAATATCATATATTTTGCACAAAAGATAACATATTTACTCAGGAGTAAACATTATATCTAAAATTTGTATGTCTAATGCAAAATCTATGATGTTTATATTCAAAATGATCATCAAATTGTAAGAATTCCAGCAATGTAAATTATATTCTGGCCGGATAATTTGTATGAATTTTATGAGCTAAATTAAAAAAAATTATACTTCACCGTGTAAAGGGGTACACCCACCGCGGAATGTGAGCATCCTGGGTTCTGGCAGGGCACCGCGTAAACGCGGAATGTGGGACCGCGTAAAGTGAGGGTTGACTGTATATGGAATTAAATGAAATAGAGACCGGCTGACCCCCAAACTCCACTTGTTCCGACACAATACCTATGTTCTAGTAAAAATAACATCTTAATTTTATGATGGTACATGCACTCAATTAATACTTAAGAGAAATAGAGAAATACAGTCGCCAAGTTAATGTCCATTCAAATAATGGACTCAACTCCCTCCCCCTCTTCTCACACTACACTCGCTGGCTCTTCCCTCTTTGAGAAATTTTGGGGGGAAAACCACTAGATTTTAAGGTATAGTAATAAATAATACCTCAAACTAAAGTTAGGATAATATAATTGACATTGCTGGATTCCTTGTAAGACCAGGAATATTTTGAATATAAATGTCATATATTTTGTACAAAAGATAACATATTTACTCAGAGTACACAAAATACTTACATTAGATCTAAAATTTGTATGTCTAATGCAAAATCTATGATGTTTATATTCAAAATGATCATCAAATTGTAAGAATTCCAGCAATGTAAATTATATTCTGGCCGGATAATTTGTATGAATTTTATGAGCTAAATAAAAAAATTATACTTCACCCGCATAAAGGGGTACACGCACCGCGGAATGTGAGCATTCTGGTTTCGGCTGGGTACCGCGTAAACGTGGAAATGCGGAATGTGGGACCCCGTAAAGCGAGGGTTGACTGTACAGCTTTGCCCTTAAGACAGTGTGTGCATGTAAATGAGTTTCAATAAATGAATAAAGTTACATATATCGAGACAAAAATATTAGTTGAAAAACTATATGTAGACAGAGCTTGGATGGCTAAATTTTAGAATGACCAATAATTTTAATATAAAAATTGTAAAAATATTCAAGAACCAAACCTTCTTGATATTTACTCCACTGGAAACGAATGTAAACATAGAACAGATTACTGTATTACTGTATTACTAGCCAATCAGCTGATCATTTGATGCTCACAAAATAACGTGTTTGTCATAAGGATTTTGTTAATAGATGTTTTGTTCGTTAACCGAATTGAAGATCCTCATGGGAGGAAATTCATTAACCGAAATTTCGTTAATCGAACCATTCGTTAACCGAGGGACCATTGTAATAATAATAATAATAATAATAATAATAATAATAATAATAATAATAATAATAATAACAACAACAATAATAATTCATAGTACAGTAAATAAAATTTATAATACAAAATACAAAATTATAAATAAAATAATAAAATAATAATAATGATTAATAATAATAATAATAATAAAGAACCATAAAGAAATAAAAAAAAAAAAAAAATATCAATAGTGAGAAACAATATATGTATGTTGTGTTGTCAAAGTAAGAGAAAAAATTGAGACCCTGCAATTGTGTGTAAATGAGGCAGAAACTCAGATCAGCAAACTGGGACTTGGTCACAATTTTTGTGATACCATATGGCAGCAGGGTCTACCATTAGACAACACTTATGCTTCCAATATCTTCCCAGACAGTAGTACCTCCCTGTTTGGTAGCTGCCTACTACCAATGTGTGTCTACACACACACACAGACACACATTCACAATAGAGGTAAAGGAAATTACTGTCTCTACAACGAATGGCTCCCTTTCCCAGCCGCAAAAATGCCGGCAACTACCCACAGGCATTCTTGGGTACATCCAGGGTGTCATCCGCGAATAACCGAGAACCGCGAAGTAAAAATACGCAAACTTGGGGGGGCCCCTGTACATAATTTTCTTCAATTCTTTTTTGCTGTGTTACCTGCACACTCTACCCTGTACCCTCGTTAATTCAGATTTTGGCTTAATTCGTATGTTTTTTATTTGTATTTTTAAATGACAAACAATTTTAATTCAGAATACCCCATGTAAATCTGAAACAATCATGCAGTTCTGAAAAGTTTATTATTATAATAGGAATATATTGTGAAATAGATTAATGAATTGTAGGAATGCAATATGAATTATATTTAGATAAAAACTATGGTTGGCTATGTAGGCGGTGAGGGGATCCAGACTTTTATTTATTTTATTTTTTTATGAGCCCGCACAGGTCACTGACCCACATTGGGGCCTGAGGGGCTATAATGAAAAAAAAAAAAAAAAAAAAAAAAAAAAAAAAAAAAATAATAATAATAATAATAATAATAATAATAATAACATACACAAAAAAAAAATTAAGAGTGAGAAACAATACTTGTATATGTATGTTGTCTTGTCAAAGTAAGAGAAACTATTGAGACCCTTCAATTGTGTGTAAATTAGGCAGAAAGTCAGATCAACAACCAGGGACTTGGTCACAATTTTTGTGATGCCATATGGTAACAGGGTCTACCATTAGACAACACATTATGCTTCCATTATCTCCCCAGGCGGTAGTACCTCCCAGTTTGGTAGCTGCCTACTACCTATATAAAATAACAGAGTAACACTTGAGACTGTCTACAACTACACTCATCCTCTAATCTGTGTACCTACTATCAGGCACACAGGTTTACTCACATGAAAAAAAAAGCCCCAAATTCTTTGTACTGTGCCTTTATGTACTAATATCCTCCACATAAGATTCAGAACTGATACTGAAGGAACTTACCGAGAGGTGGTTTGATGGGATGGCCAGCTCTGTGTCGGTGGTTGTGATTGGCGAGTCTGGGATCCTATCATCTCTCCACTCTTCTGAATGGCTTGTGTGGCTGTATTTACTAGACTCATCCATTCTTGGTCAACATCTAACCCTCCACTCTGTTCTCGACCCAAGCCCTCCACCACTGCCTTCTCTTCACCAGAAGTGTCCAACCATTGGGGGTTCTTGCTGCAAGTATCATTACAGTCTGTAGCAAAATCATCTCTAAATAAAAACTTCCAGCAAGGTAAACACTGGTGAGAGTCTGAAACTGGATTAGAGTGAATGAGAGAGGGGTTACACAGAAAGCATAAGAACAAATAAGAGCTTGATCCTGAATTCCCATTTTATAGCTGACCCTGGATCAGTCAATTTACAGTATATGTAACTCGAAACATCAGTCTAGTGATTAGATCTAATTATAAACATTAGATTAAACTGTCCCACTATTAAGTGAAGACAAGTCATCAGCCTTACACTATGCCTAGTGCACTCTATGACTCTCACTGTTCATCACCAACATACACACATTATGCCTAGTGCACTCTATGACTCTCACTGTTCATCACCAAAATACACACATTATGCCTAGTGCACTCTATGACTCTCACTTTTCATCACCATCATACACACATTATGCCTAGTGCACTCTATGACTCTCACTGTTCATCACCAACATACACACATTATGCCTAGTGCACTCTATGACTCTCACTGTTCATCACCAACATACACACATTATGCCTAGTGCGCTCTATGACTCTCACTGTTCATCACCAACACACATGTGTGGGAGGCACATGGTGATGTAGCGGAATATGATACAATTTCTTGAAACTCTCGGAACATTTGTTCAAAGAGACAGATTTGAGATAATTTTTTCAGGGACCGGAGATTCCGGCTAAATGGGAGATTGCTATTAGGTACTCGACATAAAAAGTTCACATAAATTCGTGTAGGTAGCGAGGTGCAGCACTCTGATATGATACAGTAGGGTCAGGATATATCGCGAGATAGGGTCCAACGATGTTTGCTATACTGTATATAATTACATGTAATCAATGGGGTAAATAGGGTTAGGTTCTGGAGGCCAAAAAAAAGTGACTAAACTTGAATATCAAGGAACACCAGACTCGGCAGCTGAAACACCATCCTGGGAACACCAGACTCGGTAGCAGACGCCACACTGCCACCCTCACTTGACAATCCCACACCTACATAAACGAACACCAAAAATATTAGTTACAGTATTATATCTTTTCCATTATCTTCACTTCACTTTTCACATCACTTGCAACCCATTTACACTCACCTTAGAAGTCGTAATTTGCAGCATTGTCAGCTGCTTTCTTGTCATTCACTCAAAAAGACTGAGCGGGCGAGCATGAATGCATGAGTGTGCAGTGGCTGCCTCTGGTGAGCAAATAATGCATTTGCTTGCCATGGCGGTACATTTGAAATATTTCCTGCCCGATTTCCCTCGCGAACTAAAAAAAATTATCGTTATATAAAGGAAAATTTTTGATAATTTTGGAAGCCGCAATATAAAAAAAATCTTTATAAAGTCGCGATATATCCCGACCCTACTGTACATATGAAGGCAGACTCAAACACATCCTGTGCGACACCCATGCATACGTTCAACCGCACGTACGAACACACAAACTGTCCGAACTGATGTTGTATCTTCCAGACTTTTTAAAATATCTCTGGTGAATAGAGGGGCTGTCAGAAGTACCTCAAGAATCCCCAAAAAGTGATGACTGGTATATACAGGTTCTACTGTATTTTGATTTTCACCTGTAACAATAGATTTCCTTTGCTTCTTGGTACAGAAGCACCCTTGTCACTTAAGAGGATTGTCCCGCTGAAACCCCGCCCCCCTCTTAATTTGTGGATGGATTTATACAAAATTTTAACACAATAAATAGGCTAATGATTTTTTTTTTTAATCCCTTCCATTATACCAAGATGTCTGAGCAGGTAAGCTCTGTGTGAGCTGACTCAGTTGCTGGTGGTGCTGCTGAGTCCAGTGAAGCTTCCATTTCTCCCAAATTTGGTGGATTCAGCTCATTAGATGATGATGTGTGAGGGCTACAAAGCTAACATGTAAATAAGTGTCTGAATTTTAACACTTTTGGGTTTGGGTAGGTGCTCTTCCGCAAGACATTCGGGGTCTGGCCTGTTACTCACCTCACCATAATTGACTGCACCACACAAGAGATAATTGTACATAATGAGTCATAACAAGCTTGCTATTTGAGATAAAGCTGTGCGAGTAGAACACAAATTTTTGCTTATGCTAAATGATAATGTTTGTACATCATTAGTTCATGTGATAGCAATATGAACCTTATTCCATTATAAAATATACATATTTAATAAAAAAATAGTTATAGAAGAAAAGGTGTGAAAAAGTTTATATATTGCCAGGGAGAGGCATCACACTATCACCATGTGGAGCAATATCTCCGTGCATTTTTTACATTTTCCCATCCTCCACCCTCGTTAGCAACATGAAACATGGTTCAAAACTCTCACAACACTTATGAATAAATTAAATAACTGCGAGGCATGAGAAATCAGCACAAGCCACTTGAAAATTTTTGTGAAATGTGGGTCAATGTTATATCCTGAGTCCTTTAAACACAAAAGGGACACTGGAGAGGTGACCTTGGAGTGCAGTCTACATAATTGCCAGATAGCTCTGACGTGCCAAATGTGAGTCTTGAGTGTCTAATGTTCAGACAAAAATTTGCGTATGAAAACCCTGAAGTGATAATTTAGATCAAATGCAATTTTGCATATAAAACCCCAAGAGTGTTGTTGGCCAAGTGTTGTCAAGTGAATTAATGTGTTGCCAAGTTAAATCTAGTGAACAAACAAAAATTATTGTACGAGAATTTCACCTCACACTGCCGACAGCCACTGGTGTCCACCACCCCCGTTCTCACCCGGTGGAAGGGAAGGAGCTGTTTATGTATAGTAGAACTACACTTTGGTTCATATTTATGTGTTTCTGTATTTTTTTCTGTATAATGTACAATGTTTAGTATCTATAAATTTAGTTTTGAAAAAGTTAATGCATGCAGTATTTTTTCGACTCTGGATCCAAACTATTTATTTAAATTATTTGAATTATAATTTGTGATTTGATAATTCTCTGGCTGAGTGCAAAAGGACCAATGTCCAAAATAGTCTATTTTGACTTTGGTCCATGGAACATTACTTTAAGTGAAGTACTTTTTAGTGCAATCAGACCCAGTATCTATCTCCATTGGTTTTGTGAGTAGAGAAGGTGTCTTGGGCGAGTGTCATACCAAATCTTTACTTTTGTGAGAACAAGAAGGGCCAATCTTAACAACAAAGGAAGGGCAAGGCAGATTAAAAGGTTCACAGGGTACAATCTGAACAAAATATACAAGTTAAAATTGGAAGGACCTCCTGGATCTCCTTCCTTATAGATCACTCTTCTACAAAATTGTAAAGAGGGATGACTCAGAGTGATGGTGATAATTATGATGAACCACAGGAGATAGAGATTCAAGACATGTCTTATAGCTAATGGAAGCTTGTTAGTACTGATATACCACAGGTTATTGAACAGTTTATCATGTTCTAACTGATTATTTTTTTTTACGAAAATATCAAATTTGTGTCCATTTCCTACATTATGAATATTTGCAACATTCAAGAACAAAATCATTGTTACAGAGTGTTAGTTGTAAAAATGGCCAGTGTGTCCTGTTGTACTCAAAACTGCTTCTCACCTTATTGCAAAATGGGTCAAAGTCATTTGAATGATATTTGTATGGCACTTCCCATTTCCACTAGGGACCTCCTATTAACACAATTTCTCCACTAGTGGGGCTTCCATCTGCATTTGTTTTGTAAAATTATAATGTATTTATAGGCTGATTTTATAATACCTGTAAAAATTTAAATCTTCCTTTGCCTCTCCTGAAAAATTGGATTTGTTTAACTTTGGTCCTTTTTGCACTCAGCCAGAGAATTAATGATGTCTTCTGGAACCTTCCCTCAAATTATCGCATTCCATTGTAGCATAGAAACAAAACAAAATTGTACAAATGCTTATTAACCGAGGAATACCAGTGGCAGTTTATATGAACTCTGCAACCTATTCGACATTTACCTCTCTGAGACAGGAGGACATATTGTTTGGTCTGGTGGGTGTGCCTGTCCTCCAGAACGTAAATCTGCAGAAGCCACAACAGTTTGATCAGCTCGTTGGTCACTTGTTGTGGCTGGACTGGAAGTGGATGAATTTGATATAACAGTTGCTGGTCGAGCAGTCAAAACGACTACCTCCGCCACCTCCGTTTGTGATGGGATATTTTGGTTTCCATCTGGGGAGTTTTGCCCATGAGCTGAAACAGAGACTACCGACGAATGTTGAAGACTTGAAGCAACAGGAAAGGTGCGATAACTGATACCTGATGCTTGAGATACGGCTGTTCCCTGGGACTGAGTAGAGGATCCCTTATTAGGATTGTTCAAATGTAACTGAGATGGGTTGGGTCTTTCTCCACTGGCATTGGCTCCACCAGACTTGACCGAAGAGCGGTCCAGAGAACTGTTATTACTTCGACTCCCCTGTGATGTAGACACAATGCCTGCAGAAATTCCCAAGCTATAAGCTCTTGGTCGTTCTGAACTCTCTCGAGACGCTAATGACTCGGTATCTGATATATAGTCTGGATTGATGAGCCGGAATAACTCCTCCTGCAAACTGGATGAACCAAGATTAGCTGAGTTACGTTGGCTGTTCTTTCTAGGGGTGGCAGCCTGCCTCAAACGAGCCTCAGCAGCAACAGTTCTGGGTGACTGGTTCCTGGAAGATGTTGAAGAAGGTGTTGTATTTCCGCCTTTGATTTGTCGTTTGGTGTGAGGAGAACCACTACTGCCTGACAGCTCATCTGCAAAAATAAATATAAAATGTACACAAACATAATATTAACATGTATATAAACACATGCACAATAAAAAACTTATTTCAGATGTATTTATGGGAATCAGATCAATAAAATAAAAGTCTACAGGAAAGGTAAATATGAGCTTGCAGTCTATCTGCTATTGAAGTCTCTAAATTTCAACCACAGACACTAAATGATTAGATAACAACCATTTATTTTTTGGTAAAGTGAAAGATAAATTCTTTCATTTCAATATTATAATTTGGATATGTCATTTGGAAAACCTTTAAAATCTACTGTGTAATTTGACAGTTACATAGAGGAGGATAACAATACTTCTACTCTTTCTTTTTTCTATGGAATGAATGAAGAGCAAAAACTAGGAAAGGAAAATAGTATTAAAACTACAGTAGTTAAGGCAATACCCTGCTGGATAAGGCCTCCCCAGCACTTTGAGGAATGCAAGAGGTTAATCCCTTAAGTATAAGGGGTCTCTCTCTGCTGAATAAAATTGTCTGATGTTAGCCATATAAAATGTTAAAAGTGGCATCTAGTAGTGAAGGGGTTACTGTCCCATATAGTACAATCAAATTAAGGAATTGCACTTCATTCTTTCTAACACTCATATAGTCAGTGGTGGGCACAGCTAAGCGAAAAGTTAGCTTTGCTAACCGCTAATCTGCTAACTAAAAAGTTAACTTCGCTAACGCTAAACCGCTAAAAAAATTAGCGGAAGCTAATGCTAACCGTTAACATTTATTATATGAATTTAGCTTCGTTTTTTTTTTTTTTGGCTCTAAAACCCTTAAAAACAGACCTAAAGAGCTGAAATTTTCATATGTTGTCTTGTAGCTTAGACATAGAGCTTTCCAAAAAGGTATAGCATGCCAAGATCAGATGATGATCAAGGTGTACACAAATAATTAAATAAACAAATGAAATTAAACATTAGTTTACATTCAAGTTTCAACATACACTTTATAATCTTTATTTACTGTACGAAAAGACGGAAAGTATTAAACGAATCCAAAAACTATAGTACTGTATAGCATAGGTAGCAAATAGCATCATGCCAAGATCAGATGATGATCAACTTATCGAAGGTGTACACTGTACACAATTTCACAAATAATTAATTTGCATTCTCATACAACCTATCGACCTTATTCATTATTCATGTAAATACAGTGACCCCTCGTTTAACGAACTCAATCCGTTCCAGAAGGTCGTTCGTTAACCGAAACCATTGTTTCAATGGGTTTTTTGGTAATTGGTTCCAGCTCACCGAAAATTTCCTAAATTCAACAAAAATGGTAGAAAAGTTCATTTACTTTGAGGTGTGTATGTAGAAGGCTCCTGGATGATGATGATGGGAATTAGAATGGGGGTGGAGGAGAAGGAATAAGAGAAAGCATTGGGGTGGAAGAGAAGTCACCCCATGGCACCATTTCACCCATAAAATTTTAGCTATCTTGGTGTATTTCAAGATTATTTTCTTTAAATCAACACTGCACTGCATTATATATTGTCAATATGTAAATTATATTTCAAAATGACCAATAATTTGCCTGGAAACACAGAAAAAAAAGCGTTTAGTTGAAGAGAGTCTCAAGCAAGATGTTACCTCCACTGAAAACAGAGAGAGACTAACGCCTGTCTGGTGTGTTAAAAGGCTGAATGGCAAGCCAGAAACTAGTTTCTTTACCTTTAATTATGTTCAATAATTGTTAAAATGACTAAAAAAGTTAATATTAAACTTTTAAAATTATTGAATAGTATAAACTTCTTGATATTTACTAAAATAGTAAGGAATTTAAGCCCTAAAACCGATTACTGTATTGGCGGACTAATATTACAGCTGGTGGACCGCCAAATGCAAGCGAAAACATGTTGAAGTCGGCTCGTAAAAAACTCGTTAATCGAGGGATTGCTTGTTAACCGAAGTTAAGAATCTTATGGAAGGTAAATCGTTAATCGAAATTGACCCTAGAGCCGATTTATGTATTGGCTGACTAATACTACAGCTGGTTGCCCGGTCAGTGCAAGCGAAAACATGTTGAGGTCGGTTCGTAAGAAATTCGTTAACCGAATTTTTGTTCGTTAACCGAATTGAAGATCCTTATGGAAGGCAGTTCGTTAACCGAGGCGTTCGTTAAACGAGGGGCCACTGTATGCAATACCAACCACATACACATTATACCAGTGCATTTTTATATAACTTATTGTTGGTCTGAGTCATTATACCAGTGCATTTTTATATAACTTATTGTTGGTCTGAGTCATTATACCAGTGCATTTTTATATAACTTATTGTTGGTCTTAGTCATGTAAATAAAAAGAAAACTCTAAACTTTAATGAAAAGTAAGTTTTTAGAAAATTTTGTTGGGCACACACCTTGGATGACATCCTGGTTATGAACTTATGCAGTAGTTAGCATAACCAAATATATTGACACAAAAAAATCCAAATTAAATTAACAAATAAATGAGAAATGAAATTATACATTACTGTATAGTTTTCAATTACATTCTATGATTCAACATACACTGACAGTCTTTATTTACTGTAAAAAAAGTATTAAACTTTAATAATCGAAAAAATTCCATTCGCTCAGCTGCTGCAGCGCGGCGTCGACAAATCACATCATGTCAGATTTACACGTACTAACACGCAGTCAGCCAAGCGTGCCTGATTGGCTGTTGGAGACACGCTTTGCGGCGTCACACGCTTACAACAGACAGGAACAAACATGTATAAATTTTGTTAGGGAACTTAAAGTTACCGGAACTAAATTTAGCGGAAGCTAATTGGTCCGCTAATGGTTTCCAAAGTTAGCGAAAACGCTAATCCGCTAACGAGAAAGTTAGCTTCGCTAATTAGCAGTTAGCGGAACCGTGCCCACCACTGCATATAGTCTAACAACCCTAATCTCCTCCAAGTATACTGTACTTAGAAATGTCTTTTTCAGTCAAGTATCCCCCCCCTCTCAATTCATACTTCTATCAGTCTATCCATTTCCATTCTTCCCTGGCACACGATATTTCTCCCCTATCTTTAACTCTTACATTTAAATTCCCAAACACTATCATTCAATATTTCAACACTAAAACTTTCAACATAATACTCTATTAAGGTCTATTCGTAGAATCTCTCTCCTTCCCCCCATCTCATACCCTGGTGCATATTTTACACAACAACCTACCTTTCTCTCTACAGTTGTACCCCACTTAACGCGGTCAATTGAACCCAGAGGGTCCCGCGTTAAGTGAAATCCGCGTTAAGTGAACAACAGAACATATGGGATTAATTCCAATAGAAACCGGCCCGACCCCCAAACTCCACTTTTTGAAGGCACATACCTATGTTGTAGTAAAAATAACATCTTAATTTTATGATGGTACATGCACACAATTAATACTTAAGAGAAATAGAGAAATACAGTCGCCAAGTTAATGTCCATTCAAATAATGGACTCAACTACCTCCCCCTCTCACACTACACTGCCGGCTCTTCTCTCTCAGAGAAATTTTTGGGGGAAAACCACTAAATTTTAATAAATAATACCTCAAACTAAAGTTAGGATAATACAATTGACATTGCTGGATTCCTTGTAAGACCAGGAATATTTTTAATATAAATGTCATATATTTTGCACAAAAGATAACATAGTTACCTAGAGAAAAATTTTTATCTAAAATTTGTATGTTTAATGCAAAATATATGATGTTTATATTCAAAATGATCACCAAATTATAAGAATTCCAGCAATGTAAATTATATTCTGACCGGGTAATTTGTATGAATTTTATGAGCTAAAACAAATATCTTCAGTTAATAAAAAAAAAATAATCTTCATAACACTATCTGTCAATCAAAGTACCCCACCTTGCCTCCCCCCCTCTTCCAACCGCGCGGTCAGTCCCAACCCTCCCCCCCCACCCCCCACCAATCCTCCCTTCCAGGGTTTTTAACATTTAGTATTAAATAATACCTCAGATTAAAGTTAGGATAATATAATTGACATTGCTGGATTCCTTGTAAGACCAGGAATATTTTGAATACAAATGTCATATATTTTGCACAAAAGATAACATAGTTAATTTGAGAAAATTTTTTATCTAAAATTTGTATGTCTAATGCAAAAATATGATGTTTATATTCAAAATGATCATCAAATTATAAGAATTCCAGCAATGTAAATTATATTCAGACCGGGTAATTTGTATGAATTTTATGAGCTAAAACAGGCAGTCAGGCAGGGTGGGGCAAATCTAAAAATAGCGTCTCGAGCCGGACACTCACCGCGTATATGTGGAAAAAATCCGTGTTAAGTGAAAGTTCAGCTCTGGCGAGGCACCGCGTATATGATAAAACGCGTTAAGTGAAACCGCGTTAGGCGGGGTAATACTGTACTTATAATGTGATCCATAACATCCTGTAACCGAGTCCCTTAGCTTATGAAATAGCTGCAGATCTAATCACTCACCAACACTCCTACACCCTCTTTTGTTCTTACTCTCTCAGACACTCCTGACATAACTCTCTTCACTTGTCCCCAACTCACCTCTACTCTGCCCTTACCTTTATATTTTCAGCCTCTATTTCCTCATTACTGTACAGTACTGTACTCAGATTACATCCACAATTTTAATTGTGGGAGGCAGGGTGGTTGGGTGGTAGACTGAGCGTCCCCTCCCTCCCTTGTTCCTGAACTGAGCGCACCTCTGACCTCATTAATACTACATTATGCAATTTCACCATAATTTCCACATTATTTAGGTTCATTTGTTACTTGGTTAATAAACCATTATTGTAAAAAATAAAATAAAATCAACTTCAGGTGAGTTATTGTGAGGTATAAAATTCCTGGCTCTTTGTTGACATAGTGTGGTCACAGCCAGGCCGGTGCCTGCTGTCTCCATGTTGGTTTATTGGCACAATACAGAGCTACCTTTAGTACAATACCTTTGTTACTGTATTTTTTTTTTATAATTTAAAACTACCTTTTGTATAATACCTTTATGTTACTGTATTTTTTTAAGCATTATGTACCTATATGATGTTTCGTGTTTATTAAAGCAGTTTTGGAAGAGTTTATGGGTATTTCTTGGCATCTGGAACCAAACTCATATTTCCATTTAAATCAATTTACCCTATGGGTGTGACGGTCAACAACTATTTATTATCCCAAGAGTGCAACAGTCGACTGTAGCTTACAGTCACAAAAAAAAATGTTTTCCCTTATCTCCAGCCAACTTCCATTTTCTATGATTCCCATGGAATACACTAAACCCTAGTATGTGCAGCCATCTCAAGGTGCCCACCATACTGTGGATACATCCATCCCACACCAGATGATACACACATGATGATGTAAAAAAAACTGCACCAAGATTTCTCTTTACATTTTCAGCATAAATTAGGTAAATTATGGACAATAGTAATATCTCCATTCGTTGGAATCCCTCTTTGCTCGGAATTTTTGTGGAAAATTTCTTTCAATTCTGAGTTTGAGAACAATTTTCCGAGGTTGAAAATCAGGTGCATTTTCTGTAAAATTCCGGAAACTCTCTAAAAATTTCTTTCCCGGGTTTGGAAACAAATTCCGAGGACGATAATCAGGCGCATTTTCGAAAAATTCAGGAAACTCTCCAATTTTTTTTCCCGGGTCGGGGAGCAAATTCCAAGGATGAAATAATGCAAAATTTCCGGAAAATCCTGAGAAACTTTTCCCAGTACCCAGAAAAATTCTGGGGATGGGAGGATTTTTTCCAGGTTTGAGAGAGACGTCTCGTTACACGGAAATCTCTAATTCCTAGAAGTGCTTTGCACCAATTGTTCTGGCTAATGAGGATATCAGTGTACAGTACTTATCATCATAATAGTCCTTGTGGATGTATAGTGTGCGTAATACTGCTCCATACAACCAGATACAGTACATGTATGCTATAATGATAATTAACAGGGTTTTTGAAGACAAAAACTACTGTAGTGGGGTACTTACATTTCTTTCATGGCAAAATTATATCAAAGGGTTAAACAATAATTTTCGGACTCACTGAGGTACTCCGAACAGCCCCTCTGTTCACCAAAAATATTTAAAAAGTGTGAAAAATTCAGCATCAGTCTAGACAGTTAGTGTGTTTGTACATGTGGTTGAAAGTTTGTGCATGTGTGTCACACGGCACGTGTCTCAGTATGAGTTCCACCGTCATATATTTCTTATCAGTGTACAACATATCGCTACCAACACTCATTTATGTAGCGAACACGGTGTTTTTAACGGGAATACTTAAGGGTTTTAAAAAATTAGTAAAATTATGTCGTGTGTGTAATTTAAGAAATGGGTAAAATGTTGTAGAATGCAGTGGAGTCTTCATAATTCAAGGGTTAGGTACAGTTGTGGAATGTGTTCCTACACCCCCTGTGGTAACCCGTGTCTCCAAATAGCAATACAGCAGTACAAGTATCACTATTTTTGATGAATGGGTATTGGTCGTGTAACGACAGACGTGATTGGTGGATATTTGCTTCCCAGTAAACACTCGATAACTCGACATTTATGAGGCTCTGGCCTTGCCAAGTTATCCCAAATTCCGACATATCAAGGCACCCCCCCCCACCCCCCCTACAAAAATACAACAATAAATAATTATCGACCCATATACAGTGTGTACTGTACATGTAAAGAAGTAACGCTTACCAGCACTGCTAATGAAGAATGAAGCATCATACTACTAGATGACACAGATGTATGGTAGATGACACAGATGTATGGTAGATGACACAGAGGCATGGTAGGTGACTCAGAGGCATGGTAGGTGACACGGAGGAATGGTAGGTGACACAGAGGTATGGTAGATGACACAGAGGCATGGTAGGTGACTCAGAGGCATGGTAGGTGACACGGAGGAATGGTAGGTGACACAGAGGTATGGTAGATGGTATGGTGGGTGAGGGCATGGTGGTGGCCACATGTTGGGTGAGAGGTAGGTGGTGGTGACACGTACGGTGACACAGAGGCATGGTAGGTGACACAGAGGACACACAAGGTGGAGGTGACACAGGTATGGTGGGTGACACAGAGGCATGGTAGGTGACAGCAGGCATGGTAGGTGACACTGGCATGTGTAATTAGGTGACACAGCATGGGTGACACAGAGGTATGGTAGGTGACCTGGGCGTATGGTGGGTGACACAGGTATGGTGGGTGACACAGACGTATGGTGGGTGACACAGTAGGGTGAGCACAGGGCATGGTGGGTGACTCAGATGTATGGTAGATGACACCAAGGCATGGTGGGTGAGACAGAGGCATGGTGGGTGACACAAGGCATGGTGGGTGACTCAGATCATGGTGGGTGACAGGCATGGTAGGTGACAGAGGCATGGTAGGTGACACAGAGGTATGGTAGGTGACACAGACGTATGGTAGGTGACACAGAGGCATGGTAGGTGACACAGACGTATGGTATGTGACACAAACGTATGGTAGGTGACACAGAGGTATGGTAGGTGACACAGAGGTTTGGTAGGTGACACAGAGGTATGGTAGGTGACACAGAGGTATGGTAGGTGACACAGAGGTATGGTAGGTGACACAGACGTATGGTAGGTGACACAGAGGCATGGTAGGTGACACAGGTGGCCAGATATGCCGAGATTTTCCCGGATAATTTTATATATCTCGGCATTTACCCTGCGTGGAGGGTATAGCTGGTAACACTCTAGCCTGGGGCGTAATGGTTAATAAAGCATGGACTTGAGGGTAGACTGTCACATTTTTAATAAATTTTTACTGATTACTTGTGAGAGTATTATCCCATTATTATTTATTTGTACAGTAGACTCGCAACTTACCCTATATTTCGTACGCGGTTTCAACAATACGCGAATTACCCTAGGGGTTAGGTTACAATTTCCAATTTCAAACCCAAAATATTCCAAATTGGTCGTAAGAGCGCTAAATGCTAGTCCGCCAAGGCTCCACCCTCGCCATCCCACCTCTCTGTCTTCAGTAGCCACATGGGTACTGTTGGAGGAACACCTGCCTCTCGTGTGTGTCAATTTAGTGCGCTTCAACCTCTCTCATACTCATTCATAATGCCTAAACACAAGCCAACCTCTGCCTCTGGTCCTCCAGTGTAGAAACAATGCTCTGTGATGAACTTGAAAGAAAAAGTGGCCGCTTAGGACTGAATAAAAGGCGGGATGTCGGTCGCTGCTGTGGCACGGAGGTACGGACGCAACGAAACAAGCGTGAGGTCCATTAAGATTCGGGAGAAGGAAATTCGTGAAACTGTATGAATTTTATGAGCTAAAACATATATCTTCAGTTAATAAAAAAAAAAAATATTCTTCACGACACTATCTGTCAATCAAAGTACCCCACCTTGCCCCCCTCCCCCCTCCTCACACTCACGCCAGCTGGGTTGGTCCATCCCAACCCTCCCCCCACCTTCCCTCCCTACCAGATAAATGTGTGGGTGAAACTCTAGATTTTAACATTTAGTAATAAATAATACCTCAGACTAAAGTTAGGATAATATAATTGACATTTCTGGATTCCTTGCAGGTCAGGGAATATTTTGAATGTAAACTTCATATATTTTGCACAAAAGATAATATTTGCTTTGTGTAAACAAATTATTACTTTAGATCTAAAATTTGTATGTCTAATGCAAAATCCATGATGTTTATATTCAAAATGATCATCATATTGTAAGAATTCCAGCAATGCAAATTATATTCTGGCCGGGTAATTCGTATGAATTTTATGAGCTAAAACATATATCTTCAGTAAATAAACAAAGAAATATTCTTCAAGGACACTATCTGTCAATCAAAATACTCTGCCCTAGCTGGGTGGTCCCTCCCTCTCTCCCTCCCTACCAGAGAAGTGATTGGGAGAAAATAGTATATTTACATTTTTAGTAATAAATAATAACTCAGACTAAAGTTAGGATAATATAATTGACATTTGTGGATTCCTTGCAGGTCAGGGAATATTTTGAATGTAAACTTCATATATTCTGCACAAAGGATAAAATATTTGCTTTGTGTAAACCAAATTATTACATTAGATCTAAAATTTGTATGTCTAATGCAAAATCCATGATGTTTATATTCAAAATGATCATCATATTATAAGAATTCCAACAATGTAAATTATATTCTGGCCGGGTAATTTGTATGAATTTTATGAGCTAAAAAAAAAAAAAAAAATTATACTTCACCGCATATATGAGTAGATGCACCGCGGAAAGTGAAAGTCTGGTTCTGGCAAGTTACCGCGTAAATGAGAAATCGCAGAAAGTGAAACCATGTAAAGCGGGGTAATACAGTAATGTACTGTACAAACCAGGGGCCATAATCAAAAGCATATAATACAACCTGTCCCTTCATTTATTCTTTAACTGCAGTAACAAATGCATTCTGCTGTGGTGTTTCCCTTCCACAACAATGCCCCATAATATTTACTTGGTTTACCCATTGCTTCATAATACAGTCCACTTCATAATTATCATAAATGGTCTGTGAACTGATATTTGCATCATTGTCCATGCATTGCAATTTTGTTCATGTACCATAGAAAACCCGCACTCCCTGGTGTTGTCAGGTTTGAACAATACACAAATATATTCTACACATAAATAATTAATTCACTATAAAAATTATAATTTATGGTAAATCCTCTATGCAAAATAAATTTTTATTTGAGAAAGAGAAAGAAAAATTCTTTACCTGTTAAATCATGGAACTGTGAAGGTGGAATACACAGAGAGATATAAGAAGGTGGACAATTACAGAATATAATAATATTTTAGGCTGAACAGAGGAATATTACATTCAACCCCTCTAATGCCTGGTCTATTTAAGAAGTGACTATTGGCAATCAACTAAATCCATGGAAGTGAAAGGCTCCCTCAGTTCTAGAGGCTAATGTGATATCTAAATAAAACATTGCTTTTTATTTTTTATTCTTAATTTCCCAATTATCTTTCTTATAGACCTTTCTCAATTTCTACCAAGCTCTTAATTCCTCTGATGATAATTCATACTGTACAACAATTAGCTTTTACATCTGTGTTATAATGAACAATAAACTAGTTACTGGAGCAGAAATATCATGGAAGGAAGAATGCCATAGAATACTTTTATAAATATTCTGTCTTACAATAAAAAAGGAGGGGGGGGGATGTACCTTCACTACGTGTGGGATGAAGACGTTCGGTGGACGATGAGTTGTCTTCTTGACCGGGTGGATGAGTTGTATGACCAGGAAGGCTGCTTGACCGTAAGTTACCATTCAGGCGCTCAGTCCTCCATGCAATATATTCACTCACCTACCAAAATATATAAACACAAAGAAACTTTATAAATGTATGCAAAATAAATTTGGTGCAATAATTCATTGCTGTATTCAGCTACACAGAACTATGACTTTTTATACAAAGCAGCACGTCACCATCCTGTCCCTGTATTTTTGTTACCTCTTGTGACAAAGGAATTCTAATGGGTGTTTTCTCTGTCAAGCAACACACCCCCTAATAAATGAAGTAAACTACTGTACTGTACTGTACTGGACACCATAAGGTCACCTCATGTTTATATCTCTGATCATGATGAAATTTGAAAACCTAATTGTATTTGTAGCGATGATAATGTACACTTAACACTGTAATTGTATGGGATATGTTAGCAATGATCATTTTCTCACCTGTACCTGAGTATTAGCACTGGCGCCAGCTGTATGGTCAACATTTTGTCTGGTACGCTGGCTGTCCAGTTGTCTCAAAGGGGCATTATCATAGTCACCAGATCCTGGAAGCTGAAGATATACCAGAATTAAAGTCTAGTCCAGTGCTACATTTACAATATGAAGAGTCATCACCATAAGCTTCAACATCAATAATTTGACATTGATTATCATGTTGAAAATGACAAGCAATTATATATATATATATATATATATATATATATATATATATATATATATATATATATATATATATATATATATATATATATATATATATATATATATATATATATATATATATATATATATATCATATATATATATATAATCAACGACCTCACCAGCAAGGAATCGAACCCTCGACCTACTGGGTGTGACTAGGGAACGCTTACCGGCTAGGCCACAAGGACACTAAAAGCAGTTCTAGACTCTGTTATATTTCACACAAAGCCTGTTCATCGAGCTGATGGCGCCGTGAACCTCATTGGGAAACTGCCCGTGCCTCTTATGTGGTGTCAGTAGCATTTTACCGAATCCAGCTGGTATGAAACGCGAGGTACATATATATACTTCATTTTTAGTCCATATAACACGCGGACTTTGAACATATAATCAACGACCTCACCAGCAAGGAATCGAACCCTCGACCTACTGGGTGGGACTAGGGAACGCTTACCGGCTAGGCCACAAGGACACTAAAAGCAGTTCTAGACTCTGTTATATTTCACACAAAGCCTGTTCATCGAGCTGATGGCGCCGTGAACCTCATTGGGAAACTGCCCGTGCCTCTTATGTGGTGTCAGTAGCATTTTACTGAATCCAGCTGGTATGAA
Organism: Homarus americanus; assembly: GCF_018991925.1. Taxonomy (NCBI): domain Eukaryota; kingdom Metazoa; phylum Arthropoda; class Malacostraca; order Decapoda; family Nephropidae; genus Homarus; species Homarus americanus. Next base: position 5,493,255 of record NW_024740094.1, read on the forward strand.
ACGCGAGGTACATATATATACTTCATTTTTAGTCCATATAACACGCGGACTTTGAACATATAATCAACGACCTCACCAGCAAGAGGCACGGGCAGTTTGGAGGTTCCATCACTTAATGATATGTATTAACAAGTTAAATGGCTTTTCATATCCTATTACACCCTCGTATGTCACCATTAT
>NW_024740094.1:5493534-5550757 GCF_018991925.1 Homarus americanus
TCACCATTATAACACTCACCTGCTCACAGTTCACCATTTATAGCACTCATTGACCGTTTCACCGTTATAACGCTCATCTGCACCTGAATTCACCATTAACACTCCCAATTATTACCTCTGTCTGCTCCGCAGTTCACCATTGCCAGCACTCATGTGTCCACAGTTCACCATTATAACACTCATCTGCTCCACGGTTTCACCATTATAGCACTCACCGCAGCTACGGTTACTATTATAACGCTCATGGTAACTCCACGGTTCGCCATTATAACACTCACCTGCTCCACGGTTCACCATTACCGCCAACACTCATCTGCTCCACAGTTCACCATTATTACGCTCATGTGCTCCACGGTTCACCATTATAACGCTCATCGCCACAGTTCACCATTAAAACGCTCATCTGCACCACGGTTCACCATTATAACGCTCATCTGCTCACGGTTCACCGTCTCAGTTCCAGTTCCTATTATAACGCATGTGCTCCAGTTCCACCATTATAACACTCACCTGCTCCAGTTCACCATTATAACACTCATCTGCTCCACAGTTCACCGTTATTACACTCATGTGTCACAGTTCACCATTACTGCTCATTTGCTCACAGTTCACCATTATAACGCTCACCTGCTCCACAGTTCACTATTATAACACTCATGTCCAGTTCACCATTATAACCTCACCTGCTCCACAGTTCACCATTATAACACTCATCTGCTCACAGTTCACCATTATAACACTCATGTGCTCACAGTTCACCGATTATAACACTCATCTGCTCCACAGTTCACCATTATAACGCTCATCTGCTCCACGGTTCACTATTATAACACTCTCACAGATCCACCATTATAACCGCTCATGTGCTCCACAGTTCACCATTATAGCACTCATCTGCTCCACAGTTCACCATTATAACACTCATGGCGCTCCCACAGTTCGCCACTAACACTCATCTGCTCCACAGTTCACCATTATAACGCTCATCTGCTCCACAGTTCACCATTATAACTCATCAGCTCCACAGTTCACCATTATAACACTCATACTGCTCCACAGTTCACCATTACAACGCTCGTCTGCTCCACAGTTCACCATTATAACACTCATCTGCTCCACAGTTCACCATTATAACACACATCTGCTCCACGGTTACCATTATAAAAGCTCATCTGCTCCAGTTCGCATTAACACTCTGTCTGCTCACATTTTCACCATTATAACACTCATGTGCTCCACAGTTCACCATTATAACACTCATCTGCTCCACAGTTCGCCATTATAACATACATCTGCTCACGGTTTACCATTATAACACTCATCTGCTCACAGTTCACCATTATAACGCTCATCTGTCCACAGTTCACCATAAACACTCACCTGCTCCACGGTTCACCGTTATAACACTCATGTGCTTCACATTTTCACCATTATAACACTTATGTGCTCCACAGTTCCTGCTATAGCACTCACCTGCTCCACAGTTCCGCATTATAACGCTCATGGGCTCCACATTTTCACCATTATAACACTCATCACCACAGTTCACCAACTCATGTGCTCCACAGTTCACCATTATTACACTCATCTGCTCCACAGTTCACCATTATAACGCTCATGTACTCCACGGTTCACCATTATAACACTCATCTGCTCCACGGTTCACATTATAACACTCACCTGCTTCAGTTCACTATTATAACACTCATGTGCTCCACAGTTCACCGATATAACACTCCTGCTCCACAGTTCACCATTTATAACGCTCACATCTGCTCCACGGTTCACCATTGTTGCCTCATATTGCTCCACAGTTCACCATTATAACGCTCATCTGCTCCACAGTTCACCATTATAACACTCATCTGCACCACAGTTCACCATTATAACACTCATGCTGCTCCACAGTTCACCATTATAACGCTCGTGGTATCACAGTTCACCATTATAACGCTCACCTGCTCCACAGTTCACTATTATAACGCTCGTAGCTCCTGATTCACCATTATAACACTCACCTGCTCCTGGTTCACCATTACTAACACTCATCTGCTCACAGTTCACCATTATTGCACTCATGTGCTCCCAGTTCACCATTATAACACTCATTTGCTCCACAGTTCACCATTATAACTCACCTGCTCCACAGTTCACTATTATAACACTCATGTGCTCCAGTTCACCATTATAACGCTCACCTGCTCACGGTTCACCATTATAACACTCATCTGCTCCACAGTTCACCATTATAACACTCATGTGCTCACAGTTCACCATTATAACACTCATCTGCTCCACAGTTCACCATTATAACACTCATCACCGCCACAGTTCGCAACCGCCATCCTCTGCTCCACGGATCACCATTATAACACTCATGTGCTCCACAGTTCACCATTATAAACACTCACCTGCTCCACAGTTCACCATTATAACACTCATCCTCCACGGTTCACCATTTATAACGCTCATATTGTCACAGTTCACCATTATAACGCTCATCTGCTCCACAGTTCACCGATATAACGCTCATCTGCTCCACAGTTCACTATTATAACCTCCTCTGCTCCACAGATCACCATTATAACACTCATGTGCTCCACAGTTCACCATTATAACGCTCATCTGCTCCACAGTTCACCATTATAACACTCATGTGCTCCACAGTTCACCACTATAACACTCATCTGCTCCACAGTTCACCATTATAACGCTCATCTGCTCCACAGTTCACCATTATAACGCTCATCAGCTCCACAGTTCACCATTATAACGCTCATCTCCACGTTCACCATTATAACACTCATCTGCTCCACAGTTCGCCATTATAACACTCATCTGCTCCACAGTTCACCATTATAACACACATCTGCTCCAGTTCACCATTATAAAACTCATCTGCTCCACAGTTCACCATTATAACACTCATCTGCTCACATTTCACCATTATAACACTCATGCTCCACAGTTCACCATTATAACACTCATCTGCTCACAGTTCACCATTATAACATACATCTGCTCCACAGTTTACCATTATAACACTCATCTGCTCACAGTTCACCATTATAACACTCATCTGCTCCACGGTTCACCATTATAACACTCACCTGCTCCACAGTTCTCGTACCAACACTCATGTGCTTCACATTTCACCATTATAACGCCTTAACTCACAGTTTCACCATTATAACACTCACACCTGTCTGCGGTTCACCATTATAACGCTCGCAGGCTCACATTTCACCATTATAACACTCATCTGCACCACGGTTCACCATTATAACACTCATGTGCTCACAGTTCACCATTATTACGCTTTCGTCTGCTCCACAGTTCACCATTATAACGCTCATGTGCTCCACAGTTCACCATTATAACGCTCTCATCTGCTCCACGGTTCACCATTAACGCTCACCGCAAGCTACGGTTCACTATTCATAACGCCATGCTCCACAGTTCACCATTATAACACTCACCTGCTCCACAGTTTCACCATTATAACACTCATCTGCTCCACAGTTCACCATTATTACACTCATATTGCTCCACAGTTCACCATTATAACCTCATCTGCTCCACGAGTTTCACCATTATAACACTCATCTGCACTGATTCACCATTATAACACTCATCTATCCCACAGTTCACCATTATAACACTCGTATTGCTCCCACAGTTCACCATTATAACACTCACCTGCTCCACAGTTCACTATTATAACTTACTCATGTGCTCCACAGTTCACCATTATAACGCTCACCTGCTCCACAGTTCACCATTATAGCACTCATCTGCTCCACAGTTCACCATTGTACACTCATGGTAACTCACAGTTCACCATTACCAACACTCATCTGCTCCACATTTCACCATTATAACACTCATGTGCTCCACAGTTCACCATTATAACACTCATCTGCTCCACAGTTCACCATTATAACATACATCTGCTCCACAGTTCACCATTATAACACTCATCTGCTCCACAGTTCACCATTATAACACTCATCTGCTCCACAGTTCACCATTATAACACTCACCTGCTCCACAGTTCACCATTATAACACTCATGTGCTTCACATTTCACCATTATAACACTTATGTGCTCCACAGTTCACCATTATAACACTCACCTGCTCCACAGTTCACCATTATAACACTCATAGGCTCATTTCACCATTATAACACTCATCTGCTACAGTTCACCATTATAACCTCATGTGCTCCCTGGTTCACCATTATTACACTCATCTGCTCCACAGTTCACCATTATAACGCTCATGTGCTCCACAGTTTACCATTATAACACTCATCACCTTTCCACAGTTCACCATTATAACACTCACCTTAGCTTCACAGTTCACTATTATAACACTCATGTCACAGTTCACCATTATAACACTCACCTGCTCCACAGTTCACCATTATAACACTCATCTGCTCACAGTTCACCATTATTACACTCATGTGCTCACAGTTCTGTTATAACACTCATCTGCTCCACAGTTCACCATTACCTTAACACTCATCTGCCACAGTTCACCATTATAACACTCATCTGCTCCACAGTTCACCATTATAACACTCGTGTGCTCCACAGTTCACCATTATAACACTCACCTGCTCCACAGTTCACTATTATAACACTCATGTGCTCCACAGTTCACCATTATAACACTCACCTGCTCCACAGTTCACCATTATAACACTCATCTGCTCCACAGTTCACCATTATTACACTCATGTGCTCCACAGTTCACCATTATAACACTCATTTGCTCCACAGTTCACCATTATAACACTCACCTGCTCCACAGTTCACTATTATAACACTCATGTGCTCCACAGTTCACCATTATAACACTCACCTGCTCCACAGTTCACCATTATAACACTCATCTGCTCCACAGTTCACCATTATAACACTCATGTGCTCCACAGTTCACCATTATAACACTCATCTGCTCCACAGTTCACCATTATAACACTCATCTGCTCCACAGTTCACCATTATAACACTCCTCTGCTCCACAGTTCACCATTATAACACTCATGTGCTCCACAGTTCACCATTATAACACTCATCTGCTCCACAGTTCACCATTATAACACTCATGTGCTCCACAGTTCACCACTATAACACTCATCTGCTCCACAGTTCACCATTATAATGCTCATCTGCTCCACAGTTCACCATTATAACACTCATCAGCTCCACAGTTCACCATTATAACACTCATCTGCTCCACAGTTCACCATTATAACACTCATCTGCTCCACAGTTCACCATTATAACACTCATGTGCTGCACAGTTCACCATTATAACACTCATGTGCTCCACAGTTCACCATTATAACACTCATGTGCTCCACAGTTCACCATTATAACACTCATCTGCTCCACAGTTCACCATTAAAACACTCATCTGCTCCACAGTTCACCATTATAACATTCATCTGCTCCACAGTTCACCATTATAACACTCATGTGCTCCACAGTTCACCATTATAACACTCATCTGCTCCACAGTTCACCATTATAACACTCATCTGCTCCACAGTTCACCATTATAACACTCATGTGCTCCACAGTTCACCATTATAACACTCATCTGCTCTACAGTCCACCATTATAACATTCATCTCCGCCACAGTTCACCATTATAACACTCATGTGCTCCACAGTTCACCATTATAACACTCATGTGCTCCATAGTTTACCATTATAACACTCATCTTCTCCACAGTCCACCATTATAACACTCATCTGCTCCACATTTCACCATTATAACACTCATGTGCTCCACAGTTCACCATTATAACACTCATCTGCTCCACAGTTTACCATTATAACACTCATGTGCTCCACAGTTCACCATTATAACACTCATGTGCTCCACAGTTCACTATTATAACACTCATGTGCTCCACAGTTCACCATTATAACACTCATGTGCTCTACAGTTCACCATTATAACACTCATCTGCTCCACAATATACCATTATAACACTCATGTGCTCCACAGTTCACCATTATAACACTCATGTGCTCCACAGTTCACCATTATAACACTCATGTGCTCCACAGTTCACCATTATAACACTCATCTGCTCCACAGTTCACCATTATAACACTCATCTGCTCCACAGTTCACCATTATAACACTCATGTCCTCCACAGTTCAACATTATAACACTCATCTGCTCCACAGTTCAACATTATAACACTCATCTGCTCCACGGTTTACCATTATAACACTCATGTCACAGTTCACCATTATAACACTCATCTGCTCCACAGTCCACCATTATAACACTCATATTGCTCCACCCAGTTCACCATTATAACACTCATCTGCTCCACAGTTCACCATTAAAACACTCATCTGCTCACAATTCACCATTGTCTAAAACTCATCTGCTTCACAGTTCACCATTATAACACTCATGTGCTCCACAGTTCACCATTATAACATACATCTGCTCCACAGTTTACCATTATAACAATCATGTGCTCCACAATTCACCATTATAACACTCATGTGCTCCACAATTCACCATTATAACACTCATGTGCTCCACAATTCACCATTATAACACTCATCTGCTCCACAGTTCACCATTATAACACTCATCTGCTCCACAGTTCACCATTATAACACTCATCTGCTCCACAGTTCACCATTATAACACTCATCTGCTCCACAGTTCACCATTATAACACTCATGTCCTCTACAGTTCACCAATATAACACTCATCTGCTCCACAGTTCACCATTATAACACTCATCTGCTCTACAGTTCACCATTATAACACTCATCTGCTCCACAGATCACCATTATAGCACTCATGTGCTCCACAGTTCACCATTATAACACTCATCTGCTCCACAGTTCACCATTACTTCTTGCTCATCTGCTCACAGTTCACCATTATAACACTCATCTTTGCTACACAGTCCACATTATAACACTCACCTGCTACACAGTCCTGCATTATAACACTCATCTGCTCCTGATTCACCATTATAACACTCATGTGCTCCACAGTTCACCATTATAACACTCATCTGCTCCACAGTTCACCATTATAACACTCATCTGCTCCACAGTTCACCATTATAACACTCATGTGCTCCACAGTTCACCATTATAACACTCATCTGCTCTACAGTCCACCATTATAACATTCATCTCCGCCACAGTTCACCATTATAACACTCATGTGCTCCACAGTTCACCATTATAACACTCATGTGCTCCATAGTTTACCATTATAACACTCATCTTCTCCACAGTCCACCATTATAACACTCATCTGCTCCACATTTCACCATTATAACACTCATGTGCTCCACAGTTCACCATTATAACACTCATCTGCTCCACAGTTTACCATTATAACACTCATGTGCTCCACAGTTCACCATTATAACACTCATGTGCTCCACAGTTCACTATTATAACACTCATGTGCTCCACAGTTCACCATTATAACACTCATGTGCTCACAGTTCACCATTACTTTTCATCTGCTCTGATTTCACCATTATAACACTCATCTGCTCCACATTTCACAATTATAACACTCATCTGCTACACAGTTCACCATTATAACACTCATGTGCTCCACAGTTCACCATTATAACACTCACCTGCTCCACAGTTCACAATTATAACACTCATCTGCTCCACATTTCACCATTATAACACTCATGTCCTCCACAGTTTACCATTATAACACTCATCTGCTACACAGTCCACCATTATAACACTCATGTGCTCCACAGTTCACCATTATAACACTCATCTGCACCACAGTTCACCATTATAACACTCATGTGCTCCACAGTTACCATTATTACACTCATCTGCTCCACAGTTCACCATTATAACACTCATGTGCTCCACAGTTCACCATTATAACACTCATCTGCTCCACAGTTCACCATTATAACACTCACCTGCTCACAGTTCACCATTAAAACACTCATGTGCTCCACAGTTCACCATTATAACACTCATCTTGCTCCACAGTTCACCATTATAACACTCATGTGCTCCACAGTTCACCATTATAACACTAATCTGCTCCACAGTTCACCATTATAACACTCATCTTATCACATTATCGCATCTGCTCCACAGTTCACCATTATAAAACTCATCTGCTCCACAGTTCACCATTATAACACTCATCTGCTCCACATTTCACCATTATAACACTCATGTGCTCCACAGTTCACCATTATAACACTCATCTGCTCCACAGTTCACCATTATAACATACATCTGCTCCACAGTTCACCATTATAACACTCATCTGCTCCACAGTTCACCATTATAACACTCATCTGCTCCACAGTTCACCATTATAACACTCACCTGCTCCACAGTTCACCATTATAACACTCATGTGCTTCACATTTCACCATTATAACACTTATGTGCTCCACAGTTCACCATTATAACACTCACCTGCTCCACAGTTCACCATTATAACACTCGCCCAGGCTCACATTTCACCATTATAACACTCATCTGCACACAGTTCACCATTATAACACTCATGTGCTCCACAGTTCACCATTATTACACTCATCTGCTCCACAGTTCACCATTATAACACTCATGTGCTCCACAGTTCACCATTATAACACTCATCTGCTCCACAGTTCACCATTATAACACTCACCTGCTTCACAGTTCACTATTATAACACTCATGTGCTCCACAGTTCACCATTATAACACTCACCTGCTCCACAGTTCACCATTATAACACTCATCTGCTCCACAGTTCACCATTATTACACTCATGTGCTCCACAGTTCACCATTATTACACTCATAACCCACAGTTCACCATTATAGCACTCATTTGCTCCACAGTTCACCATTATAACACTCACCTGCTCCACAGTTCACTATTATAACACTCATGTGCTCCACAGTTCACCATTATAACACTCACCTGCTCCACAGTTCACCATTATAACACTCATCTGCTCCACAGTTCACCATTATAACACTCATGTGCTCCACAGTTCACCATTATAACACTCATCTGCTCCACAGTTCACCATTATAACACTCATCTGCTCCACAGTTCACCATTATAACACTCCTCTGCTCCACAGATCACCATTATGTCTCATATGCTCCACAGTTCACCATTATAACACTCATCTGCTCCACAGTTCACCATTATAACACTCATGTGCTCTGATTCACCACTATAACACTCATCTGCTTCACAGTTCACCATTATAACGCTCATCACTCCTGATTCACCATTATAGCCTCATCAGCTCACAGTTCACCATTATAACACTCATCTGCTCCACAGTTCACCATTATAGCACTCATCTGTCACAGTTCACCATTATAACACTCATGTGCTGCACAGTTCACCATTATAACACTCATGTGCTCCACAGTTCACCATTATAACACTCATGTGCTCCACAGTTCACCATTATAACACTAATCTGCTCCACACTTCACCATTATAACACTCACCTGCTCCACAGTTCACCATTATAACACTCACCTGCTCCACAGTTCACCATTATAACACTCATCTGCTCCACACCTCACCAATATAACACTCACCTGCTCCACAGTTCACCATTATAACACTCATGTGCTTCACAGTTCACCATTATAACACTCATCTGCTCCACACCTCACCATTATAACACTCACCTGCTCCACAGTTCACCATTATAACACTCATCTGCTCCACAGTTCACCATTATAACACTCATCTGCTCCACACTTCACCATTATAACACTCACCTGCTCCACAGTTCACCATTATAACACTCACCTGCTCCACAGTTCACCATTATAGCACTCACCTGCTCCGCAGTTTACCATTATAACACTCATGTGCTCCACAATTCACCATTATAACACACATGTGCTCCACAGTTCACTATTATAACACTCATGCACTCCACATTTCACCATTATAACACTCATGTGCTCCACAGTTCACCATTATAACATACATCTGCTCCACAGTTTACCATTATAACAATCATGTGCTCCACAATTCACCATTATAACACTCATGTGCTCCACAATTCACCATTATAACACTCATGTGCTCCACAATTCACCATTATAACACTCATCTGCTCCACAGTTCACCATTATAACACTCATCTGCTCCACAGTTCACCATTATAACACTCATCTGCTCCACAGTTCACCATTATAACACTCATCTGCTCCACAGTTCACCATTATAACACTCATGTCCTCTACAGTTCACCAATATAACACTCATCTGCTCCACAGTTCACCATTATAACACTCATCTGCTCTACAGTTCACCATTATAACACTCATCTGCTCCACAGATCACCATTATAGCACTCATGTGCTCCACAGTTCACCATTATAACACTCATCTGCACCACAGTTCACCATTATAACACTCATGTGCTCCACAGTTCACTATTATAACACTCATCTGCACCACAGTTCACCATTATAACACTCATGTACTCCACAGTTCACCATTATTACACTCATCTGCTCCACAGTTCACCATTATAACACTCATGTGCTCCACAGTTCACCATTATAACACTCATCTGCTCCACAGTTCACCATTATAACACTCACCTGCTCCACAGTTCACCATTATAACACTCATCTGCTCCACAGTTCACCATTATAACACTCACCTGCTCCACAGTTCACCATTATAACACTCATCTGCTCCACAGGTCACCATTATAACACTCATGTGCTCCACAGTTCACCATTATAACACTCATCTGCTCCACAGTTCACCATTATAACACTCATGTGATCCACAGTTCACCATTATAACACTCATGTGCTCCACAGTTCACCATTATAACACTCATGTGCTCCACAGTTCACCATTATAACACTCATGTGCTCCACAGTTCACCATTATAACACTCATCTGCTCCACACTTCACCATTATAACATTCACCTGCTCCACAGTTCACCATTATAACACTCACCTGCTCCACAGTTCACCATTATAACACTCACCTGCTCCACAGTTCACCATTATAACACTCATCTGCTCCACAGTTCACCATTATAACACTCATCTGCTCTACACTTCACCATTATAACATTCACCTGCTCCACATTTCACCATTATAGCAATCACCTGCTCCACAGTTCACCATTATAACACTCACCTGCTCCACAGTTTACCATTATAACACTCATGTGTTCCACAATTCACCATTATAACACTCATGTGCTCCACATTTAACCATTATAACACTCATCTGCTCCACAGTTCACCATTATAACACTCATCTGCTCTACAGTTCACCATTATAACACTCATCTGCTCCACAGTTCACCATTATAACACTCATCTGCTCCACAGTTCACCATTATAACACTCATGTGCTCCACAGTTCACCATTATAAAACTCCTCTGCTCCACAGTTCACCATTATAACACTCATCTGCTCCACAGTTCACCATTATAACACTCATGTGCTCCACAGTTCACCATTATAAAACTCATCTGCTCCACAGTTCACCATTATAACACTCATCTGCTCCACAATTCACCATTATAACACTCATGTGCTCCACAGTTCACCATTATAACACTCATCTGCTCCACAGTTCACCATTATAACACTCATCTGCTCCACAGTTTACCATTATAACACTCATCTGCTCCACAGTTCACCATTATAAAACTCATCTGCTCCACAGTTCACCATTATAACACTCATGTGCTCCACAATTCACCATTATAACATTCATGTGCTCCACAGTTTACCATTATTACTCTCATCTGCTCCACAGTTCACCATTATAACACTCACCTGCTCCACAGTTCACCATTATAACACTCACGTGCTCCACAGTTCACCATTATAACACTCATGTGCTCCACAGTTCACCATTATAACACTCATGTGCTCCACAGTTCACCATTATAACACTCATATGCTCCACAGTTCACCATTATAACACGCATGTGCTCCACAGTTCACCATTATAACACTCATCTGCTCCACAGTTCACCATTATAACACTCATGTGTTCCACAGTTCACCATTATAACACTCATCTGCTCCACAGTTCATCATTATAACAATCACCTGGTCCCCAAAACAGTGATACCTCAGTTAGCCAGAATAATTGGTGCACAGCGGTTCTGGAACTGAGACATTTCTGGGCATGGAAACAAATTTTTCAGGGTACCACTACAAAAAAGTTTTCCAAGAGTCTAAACTACGCATCTCACTTGGACAAACACAGAGTTGTACAGTATTTATTTATACAAACACCACTATACAAGTACAATATATTGTAAATATACAAATTATACTACTACTACTGTATATACAGTACTGTGATGGGAACTAGGTAGTCAGCTCATTCAAGGAATGATTTATTCATTATGTTTATTCTTTTTCATCCTACATGAGTTATGTTTGTATTATGTTTGATTGTGATATGTATTGTTGTAGGTTATATAGTACACCCACCTTTAGTTTTACGAGGGGGTTACGTTCTTGAAAACCACCGTTTAATTAAAAAATGTGTAAATTAAATATTTTTCCCATAAGAATACAGCTCCTCCCCAACTTACGACGGGATTAGAGACCCAAATCCAGGTCGTAAATCGAAAATGCGTAAATAATACGTAGAAAATCTAAAATGGGTGTCTCTTTTTTTCTCAGCACCACAAAACTCTCACTTTTAAGCTTGCCAGCCATTTTAAAGCGAATTACAAACGAAAATTTTGTCAGTGCACAGCGCAATCACTGACGTTGGGACTCGAAAATACGTAATTTGAAAATTTTTTGGTACGACTGAGGCGGTTGTAAGTCCGGGTGTTCGTAAGTCGAGTAGGTCGTTAGTCGGGGATGAGCTGTACATGTAAATGGTACAGGTTAGGGGAACCATCATATACCACACAGGGTATGAACAGTGCTCTCACTTAAACCAAGCATGCGACCAACCTCCGACACACGCTCTGCTCTCATTTAAACCAAGCAGCCACCAACCTCCGACACACGCTCTCCTCTCTGAAGGCGGGTGATCACATTTAATTTCAAGTCCATTGCGATTGTTTTTCGTGCCTTCTTAGCTTTAGGCACCCCAGAGGAGGCAGATGGACGTTTTCCAGACATGCTCAATGAGGAAAACAGCATTTAACACTAAAAAGGTACGTGATAAACACACAATGCAAATGAGAGCACAGAGAAAAGGTAGTGCTGGTGTGAACTGAGAAAGTGATACACGGGAAGCTTGCTGGACGTGGTCACAGTTGTTGTATAGAATACTTCATTATCATTATTGCCTTCATCATTAGTACGTAGTAATAATCTTTATTAATACATTATTATAATTATTATTATTAATAATTATATTAAAATCGTTGATGTTGATATGACTGAGACTTTATAGCAATAACTTACAAGCACCTCACCAGGCATCACACGCGACTCCACTGCCAAGCGAATACGCGGCAAATTTAAACTGTCCTGAGTGCGTTATTTAAAAAATAGGTGCGCGTAAATTAGCTTTTGGTATTAATTGAACAATCGTGTTATTCCAAAAACGCTTAAATCAAACACGAGATTCCTGTATATTGTTGTATTGTAAATTATGCATTATTTGTGTGAGTAATACACAACCTGGCAACTCGGTAGGTAGGTCTACCAGTAGCTGTGACTCACTCACTCCCTGGCTTCTGGACGTGCTGGTGTTCTGACTGGCTCTGTCCTGCGCTGTGTACGTGTATATGGTGTCTCTGAGGGTTTTGTGTTTGTGTTGCTGAGTGGTCACCTCACAGCTAAGTTTACTTTGTGTTATGTGGATTAGGATTATAAAGCATATTGTGATAGGCAACACTTATTCCATGTGCTAATTGTAGGATTAGAGGTTCTTATCTTTTTGTCCCTGGTGTTGTTTCTTAGTTGTAGTTGATGTACTTTCATTTTCACCTTTCTGTGTATATAGTGTGAATATGTTTAATACTTAATATATTACAGCAGTTTCTAGTGTATTATGAATATTCCCATTCCCCATTTATCTTCCCTTGTGTTTTCATGTTGTGGAACATTATAATAATCCATAGACAAGTATGTCCCACAACAAAACACTATACTATACTCACTACAGATGATTTCATCTTGAATATGTGATGCAGGAAGGCCAAACGGTGATAGAGGATGGCCTGCCTTTGTCCTGTACCATCTACTGTAGCATAGGTGTTGCTGTCACTCTCCTCTCTCCATGAAGTAGGGATTGTACACACACTGTATACTGCACATACACCCAGACATGGGGTCAATATGAATTGAATTGAAATTGATTGAGAAAATCCATGAATTGGAAATTAATTGGAATTTCAGAAAAAATATCTAAAATGAACTGAATTAAATTGGATTTATGATTTTATATTTTGGGGGCGGGACTTGAATTGGAATTGATAAAACAGAATACAGTAAACCCTTGTTATTCATGGGTTTACCATGTGTGATTTCGACTATTCCTAGTAAACAGATGGTGGCTCACTCACAAGCCTCTGCGAGTCACCCCCACGTGCCCACAGCGTCTCCTCTCCCTTGTTTGTGCTCAACCATTGTCTGCCCTGCAGCATCTCTTGTGGTGTGCTCAAAACTTTAGTGTTTTTTGTGTGAAATTGCCTCTAAAAGACTGACTGGTGCTAGTGCAGTGAAACATAAAAGGTAAAAGTCACTGATGACCCTCACCAAGAAAGTTCAATTGTTAGATAAGTTAAAGGAAGGAATGAGAGCCGCCACTGCTGGCTGGTTGTTTGGTGTAAGTAAATCAACGGTGTCGCAAACTGTTCATGATAAGAACACTGTGGAAACAGAAAAAGCATTGAAATTTGGAGTGAGGACCAGCACCGCAAAAACGTGCCCATCAACAACGTAATTTGTCAGAAGGCTATGAGTCTCTATGCACATTTTCACAATACAACTGGTAGTGAAGTGGCTAGTATGGATACTGAACAAACTTTTAGTGCCAGTAAAGGGTGGTTCAAGAATTTTAACAAAAGAGTCTTGCTCCATCAAGTGAAGCTGATGGCAAGACAGTATCAGCTAACCACACGTGAATTTAAGTCCAGTGATATCCCCGTTTCCGGAATAACTGGTGGTGCAGTGCTCTTCCAGGGATGACAGATAGCTGGGTAAGGAGACAACTCTCTCAAACCCAATTGCAATAAAAAAAACATTCAAATGTTTATTGCATAAATCTTTTTTAGGTTCATTTGTTATGCTGCTACATTCATATTATTTATTTTATTATTATTTTTTGCTTGAAAAAATAAAAATCATTACATATACAGGCATGGCTGCAAGACCAACCAGAAGTACTGTGACAGGACTGGGAGCCAATAGGCTTGGCAATACTGCACCAGCCCAAGATTTAAATGCCAAGTAACACTTTTACTAGTATTTCTTGTTTTCTTAGGTTATTTGGGGCATTTGGGTGCCATAAAACAAAAATGTTACTTTTCCTGACCAGGAGTGATACCTTGTATGTATAATAATGTGACCCTTTATGGGTTAATACATGAAGACCCTTTCGACTCTCACTGACCATCACCACGACCTCATCTGCAAATTTGGTAAGAAGCTTCTACACCATCCCCGACACCGGCTCCTACTACCACCTGAGATCCCTAGTCCGAGAATTGCTGTTCGACACCACAACCGCATCCAGCCCATACGTGCACGAACTGATCGCTATAAGAACAGCCCAGTCCCAACCATTGTAAAAATTATCAATAACTTGTAATAAATCAGTGTATTCACTCCCAGTAAACACAACTTCTTGCACTGTCACTATGTTGAAATGAACTGTAGTTTGAGCTTTTCCCCATCTAGTTATTATATGTCTTATTTGTGTCACTTATGTTACTTTTATATTATTTGTAATTCGAAACCCATTCCCCAAATATGTAACTGTATATTTTCAGCCTTCTGGCTGCCAAGCTCTTTCAATAAACCGTTAATTATTATTATTATTATTAGAATAGTTCTCAATTCCTTTCCCTTGTAAATTGAGTAAAATATTCCTCTTAAGAGTCTTTGTGTTATACAGTGACCCCATGAGTAACAATATAACGATCATATATTTTCTATAGTATAGATATTCATATATGTTAGTGCATGATATACTTACTCCTACAATTATTCTCATCTACTTCCTTTCTCCCTCCCTCACTCCTGCCTCTATACCTTCTCTTTTCTCTCACTAGTATAAAAAACAAAAAAGAAGAAAAATGAAATAATGAAAAAATAACAGTAAATAAATAAATAGAAATATGGAATGCAATAAAGGAAATATTACACTTTTATTACACTCTAACACAATTAGAACAGATACTGTGAATAAAAGATTATACTGTTTCTCGCTAACTGTAAATATTTTCACCCGCGTCCACAGTCTAGATGTAATGGGAGTGTGTTTGTCTCTATGAGATGAGATGAGGAGATGCATAGTTTAGAGTCAAGTTTAGATGCGCAGTTAAAACTCTTGGAAAAGTTTCTCCTGCACCCACAAACATTATGGGGGTGTGGGCTAGTGTCTGTTTGTGCAAGATGAGTAATTTAGACTCTCGGAAACTTTTCCTAAAACGTACCTGGAAAAATTCCGGGGATGTGGAATTTTCCGTGTTTGAGAGTCGTCTCATTATCCAGAAATCTCTTATCCCCCAGAAGACCTCTGCACCAATTATTCCAGTTAAAGGGGATATTAAAACACTTAGTTGTCAACATACAGCAACTCCCCGGGC
The DNA here is from genome assembly GCF_018991925.1 of Homarus americanus. Lineage (NCBI taxonomy): Eukaryota > Metazoa > Arthropoda > Malacostraca > Decapoda > Nephropidae > Homarus > Homarus americanus. The sequence continues at coordinate 5,510,341 of NW_024740094.1, forward strand.
AGACCAACCTTAAGATCTTGTGATAGTGCTTCCAGCAATATGATTATGATAAACAGAAAGAGGCTCAAGACAGATTCCTGATGAACCCGTTTTCACTTTAAATTCCTCATTCTCTCACCATTTATTCTCACTGTGGTTCTAGGTCCACCATAAAATGCCATAAGCACTCAAACAAGACACTCCTCAGCTACTAAGTTTTTCACTGCCCACTGCACTACTTCATGTGGCACCATATTAAATGCTACTGCTAAATCTACAAGGTACAGCTTTTTCCCTTTCCCTTGATATTTCTTCTGTAGTTGCCTGGCCATAAATATAGCCTACAGTATGTAGTTCCCCAGTCTGGCATGAACCCAAATAACATTACATTAAACCTTTCGGCCTCGGAGCCTGAGACACATACGTGCATGAAAACTTACACTCAGCCTCGGAGGTTTTTGCCCAAAAAATTTTGATTTTGTTTTTGTTTTGTTTTTGTTTTTAGGCTCATATCACTGCCCTGGAATTGTTTTATTAATTAAATGGAAAATTCTTGAAATTTAAGCTACTTTTATCGAGTACAGTATTAACTGAAAAGGTAGGAAAATGTTTAGTAACATCTCGATTTCCTTTCACATTTTCCTTGTATTATGATGTTAACTGATATGAACTATACTGTATACTGTATAATATTGTGGTATAAGGAAAAATAATATAACACAAAAACTCATGGAATAATTAAAGGGATGAGCGGTGCACCCTCCCCTCACTCTAATGGCCAGAGCGACACTGGCTTCGTGCTGCTCTGCCACGCACACGATGACCAAGACCATCTCGGGGAAGGTGATAAGGCCCACACAAAGAAAACGACGTCTGTCAAATGGCGTCCAATGATCAGTCAGCTTCACTGAATAGTTTTGGAGTTATTTGAAATTATATTGCCCATGGGAAGCCACATTGGCATCAGAAGGATGAGCCCGCCAGCGTTACGTTTACTATTTGTTAAGTGACTATAAATTAGCTGCTTTGGCAGTCTACTTTCATCCATGTTGGTAACATGGCCAGTTCAGCATAATTGTTCATATAAAATGGTAGCCTCGATGCTTCTACAGTTGGTGTCAGCAAGAATACTGGCATTTCTTCTCTTGTATTCCCAGCGAACTCGGAGGATGGAACGCAGACTACGTTGGTGAAAGTTTACAAGTGCCTTGAGGTGCCTCCTGTATGTGACCCATGTCTCACTGCCATATAGCAGGGTGGGGAGGACCATTGCTAGATATACGTATAACTTTGCAGATAATTTCAGATCCCTACAGCTGAAGACACTGTTTATGAGACTGCCAAAGGCTTGAGCTGCACATCTGATCCGATGTTGAATCTCTTCATCGATATCCGAGGTGGTGGACAGGTGGGAGCCGAGATACCTAAAGTGGGTAACATTAGAAAGGGTAGTACCGTTAAGCTGGATGGATAGTGGAAATGTGGCTATACCAGGGGCAGGCTGAAAGAGAATCTGAGTCTTAAGTACATTCACCTCAAGGTCGAAGTGTGCATGGGCACCTGCGAAGGTGTTAAGGATTTCCTGTAGGTCATGTTCAGTGTGAGCAACAAGGGTGAGGTTATCTACATACTGAAGCTCAGTAATGGAAGCTGCCGACACCTTTGTTCCTGCCTGAAGTCGTCTTATGTCAACAAGACCCTTCATCCGGTACTTCATGTCCACCCTGCCGGCTAAATTGGCACTGGCACGAGTAAGGAAGGCAGCCAAGAAAATGGAAAAGAGAGTTGTTGCCAGTACACACCCTTGTTTAACCCCTGTTTGGATGGGGAAGAACTCAGACATGGTGCCACTGTGCATGACCCTGACGTTCAGGCCCCATGGAGTTGCCTCTCAATGGCGATGAATTTTGGCAGGCAGCAAAAACGGCTGAGGGTCCACCAGAGGGCTTCTCTGTTGACCGAATGGAAGGCCTTGATTAGATCGTTGAAGGCCTTGTACAGGTCATGACAGTGTTCTCTGCACTTTCCTGTATCTGGCAGGCAGCAAAGATCATGTCAGTGGTGTGATGTGATGGTATAAAGCTACAATGAGATTCTGGAAGGAAGTTTTCCGCCTCAGGAAGAAGTCTGTTTAGGAGGACTCTGGCGATAATCTTGCCAGCTATGGACAGCAGCGAGACCCCGCAATAATTGCCACAGTCTGACCAATCTCCCTTGTTCTTATAAATATTGATGATGAAGGCATCTTTAAGAGCTTGGGGGATTTCCTCATTTTTCCCTGTATTGTCCAGGAGAGAGTGGAGACGGCTGGTAAGCAGAGGTCCTCCTGCTTTATACACCTCGGCTGAGATTCCATCAGGTCCTGAGGCTTTGTTATTTTTCATCTGTTTGATATCAGTAGCTACATCATCCAGGAATGAGGTGAGTCAGCTCTGGATGCTGAGGGACATGCTGGGTAGTCAAGACATCCACATTGTGTTTCGGTTGAGCAGTGAATGGCAGTGCTCTTTCCAGCACTGAAGGAGGCCTTCTTCATCTTTAATTATGAAGCTACAGTCGGATGAGCAGAAGGGGTTTGTGCCACGAATGATTGGCCCATAAAATGTTTTAGTGGAATTGAAAAATTTGCGCATCTTGTGCTGATCTGCAAATTTTCGTATACCAATTGTTTGAAAAAAATCTCTCTCTCTCTCTCTCTCTCTCTCTCTCTCACAGCAAGTGGCAATACAGTATTTTTTACAAGACAATCTCCACTTGAAAAAGACAACTCAAAAACTGAAAATAAAAATACATAGTAACATAGGCACAGTATCGTAATATCCAGCTGTGGGTATTACAATAAACTTATACATCATCATTTACCCACTAAAAAATAGAGATTTCATAAATACTACAAGATCCTTACATGAAGTGAATCCTCTGGGCTGGCGTGCAGTGGACGGGGGTGAGGGGGGGGAACAGCGTAGTTTGCGTTGTCGCCCGTGGCGTCCGAGTTGTGATCTAGCCTGTGGTGAGGCCAGTGGTGTAGGGGAACATAGGTTTGTATGTGAGGTGTTGGGGATGATGAAGGTTCAGTCACAGGTGTGGGGACAACAGAATTTGAGTAGCCAGACTGCAGGCTTGGGTTTGAGTAACCAGTGTGTATGAAGGGTGTTGGTGAGGAAGACACAGTCATGGATGTTGGTGTGAGAGAACTGGGGCTGGGATGTGAGAAACTAGTTTGTGGGCCGCAAGATAATTGACCAGTGTGAGAGATGGGAGGGTTGCTGTTGCCGCCTCGGTTATGGAACGAGGATTGGAAGAGGTCGCCGCGTCGCTTGGCGCTCTGCTGGTTAGATAAAGCCCATAATAATTCCAGGGAAGGTCTCAGAAACTTATCAGACTTATAAATAATCAACAGTGATGATGCACATACACACAAAATCTAGCACTACAGTATTTAACTGAGACCTTCCCGAGAATTTGCCATCAACAGTGTTAATTTTAGGAAGGTTATAAAAAAATACCAGTGGAAAACTACAATACATACAAATGCAGTCTCTAACTGTTAATAAACATTCATGTCACTCTGCTTTCATAACTTATTATTTCACAGTGCAAATCATTTGAAATAAAATATATATATACAGTACATACATACTGTACAGTATATATAAACAAGGAAAATAAAATCATTACATTGCATTTATGTTAAATCCATTCTATTACTACTCCCATTATCAAAGAAGCCAAGGAGTTAAAATTCCTGGTAAATTTTACTATTAGGGAAGGAGAAGGCCTTCATACTGAAGTGTAAATATCATTAATAAATTCTTTCCATCTCTTCAAACTTGTATTGTAGTAACACTAGTTTATGTACTGTATATATATATAAACAAAACAATTTGAATAAAAATAATACATTCCTTATTCACTTGTGCCTGACTCAAATTTCTTGTAAAATTGAGTTTGTCCTCAATCACACCAATGCCACCATTATCAAGTTGACCAATAATTGCACACCGAACACGCACACAACACTTTCCCAATATACTGTGCATGCTTCTTAATTTACACAACTCCTTGAAAAATTAGAATTAGTACTCAGGCTTCTTTTATGTCCTTGTAATTATAAAGCAGAGAAGATCCAACAATAAGCAAATGTCTGGGACCCAGCATCTACTGTTCAGCTGTGAGTCTCTTATCAACATAAGTTGTGTAGGTTTCCTATTTAGTGAAAATAACACAGTACAGTATATAATCTAACCCCAATAGTGGATAAAAATTTTGGATAAATATTAATCTTTAGATCAAAATATTGGAGTTTATGTTTATATCTATTAAAATCTTTTGTGCCAGTTAGAAAATAAAATGTGCAAGTGAAATACAAGAATTTATTTATTATACGGTAATTTCAGTGGCAGATATTTATAAGCTAAATTGTGTAACTGTTAGCATAATAGGAAAGCACCTTCTAATATGCTTGAAAAGTTGTCTTTGACACTGTATTAACAGATTCTTTTAAGAGCTTATCACCACAGCCAATTCAGGACATGTGATCCACAACACAACAGTGGAAACATTAAATTGAATCTGGCAAGACAAATGGATTGCTCTGAGAAGAAATGGTAGGCGGGGAATCTTTAATTACCACAGGGAGGTGTCACCCTGCCTTGCCACCAAAGAGGGTGTTTGTAAGTCCATCAGAAAAGCCCAGTTCCCATTCTGTAATAATGGGTTAGTGATGGGAAGGGCATCCAGCAATAAAACTTACTTCGGATTTGTCTCAAGGCAACTAGGATACCCTGCTATCAAGCCTAACCCACACAAGCATGGAAAATGGCAATAAGCCGGTGATGGTAATGGCATATTAAAAGACTAATATACAGTGCACTCATCATCAATATCAACGTTTTATGATCATTTTCCATATCTACTCGGACTCGCTGGGATTACCTGACACAGCTGTTGGGTGAAACCAGACAGGATCCCCTAGTCACCACCACAAACATAGGGCACCAGCCCCCCAAAATACAGCAGAGACAAGGGGATGGGCACAGCTCTGGTGTCTCAGAGTTGCTCTCAGGCAAGTTGAAGTCAAGTTTTTCAGCTGGATGCCCTTCCTAATGCCAACCCACAAGGTGGGAACAGATGGCTAGGCAGGATCACAACTCCTTGAAGGAAAAAAAGACTACTTGTCTACCTGTATTCACTGAGGTATATCAAAAGACTAATATACACTGAGGTATATCAAGACTTATATACACTGAGGTATACATATAAAATACAACATAACAGCCATCATTAAGGCACACCTTAAAAGTTTATTTGGAGTTAAAAACTCTTACTGAATTAGTAAAGAAAAGAAGTTAATAAGGGTGAGGTGAGCCTCTTGTGGCAGTGCACATAACAAAACCGTTATTTAATGGATTGTAAAAATTAGATGTGAGAAGGAAAGTGAGAGCAAAGAATAATGTGGCTATGGTGGAATGCGAAACCTGGCTCACTGAATACAAAGACATTCTAATTCTGATGAAAGCAGAGAAACTGCTGATAGAGCACAAAAACATTACAAGAGTGAGCTGTTGTGAGTAGAGTAGACGGCAGCTGGACACAGATTAATTTCCATAAACAATATTAGGTTAAACAAGATTTTGAAACTGAAAGATGACCAAACAGCAAGCAAGTACAGTAGCCAAATTTTTTAGGGTTAGAAAGATGAACAGGGAAATGTAGAGAATAAAGCATAAGAAATTTTAGTCCAGTGTGGAACAATGGGGAGAGTGGCTGAGATAAGCAGTGTGAGAATAAATACATTATGTGTACAGGGGGAACAATAACTACAGGCTGGTGATTAATCATGTTAACCAAAACACTGCTATAGACATCACTATTACTATGCAATATTCAGTCTTATCTGATGATATAGAAGGTTGTGAATGAAGAGCCTGAAGGGGATGAGCAACATTATTTTAACTATAATGAGAATGAAAAGAACAAAAGTTGGCTTCATTTTTACATGCTACTTATTTAATAATTATCTAAAAAAAAGTGTTAATTAAACTCTTTTGATGAAAGATAACTCAAGAATTACAAAGAAGAGGAATTATCTCAAGAAAAGAGAAGTACAGGGGGTATCTGTGGTTTGTGTGAATATTTACATTTACTTCACAGGTCAATTATACAAGGTATGAAACAGCAGCAAATAAGACATTTACACAGAACTACAATTGTAGTTTCTTCTGGGGTAATTGCACACACACAAATGTAATGCAAATTAATAAATGCACTTTTACTTGTGACTGTCAAACTCATGACACATGCTCTCAACAGACAGAAGATAGGAGCCATGAACTAACATATGTTTTCACTTTTATTAACACAAAATTTCTATGTAATAACTAGATTTGTTGCAAGCAATGCATATTACTTAAACGATTAACATGCCAATTACTTAGTTACCATGCAAAGACGATGTCAACCTTTAAAGATCAATCATACAACATGTCCATTACTGAACTTTCAGGCGAGTGGCTTCAACTTACTTGCGTTGAACGTGCAGGTAATGGAGGTGGCGGAGAATCTGCTTGTTCCTCCAAAGGCTCAGTCCATCGATCACTAGAGTGACTTGAACTGGTGCTGGAGAGTGTTCCCATATAGTCAGGGGTTCGCTCATAATCTGCTGTATGTTCATGTTCACCATTGTTGCTGTTACTGTTGTTGTTCTGTTCATAGAATGACAGTAAACAAAAAAATCCTTTATTCCTGTCAATAAATGATATTAGGTAAATTACATACAGTAGAGTACTTATATCCATACTAAACATTTGTTCTTCACAAGTCAAAAAAGTTCATTGAATATTTATAACAAACAAAATACAGCACATGAATACAGCTGCAAAACATAAACAGAAAAAAATGGATGTAAATGTTGAGGCCATAATTAGTTTCGTTTACCTTAAAATAACTTTTTGCAGAACTCAACCCTTGCCTTTAGGAACCATTACTTCCTACAGTCCCTTCTCTTCACTTAACCCTTAAGCCTGGGTTAGGGTGCTGCTGGCAGTTCTCCCCAAGGATAAACCGAAAAAATCAACTCCCCCAAAATGGCGGAAAAATAGGCTGGCGTTCTGGAACATCACCCGGGGGTCTAAGGGTTAATAATAAACCTTCCCTTATATGCAAATAAGCACCCTTTACTCCCATTAATATTCTCTGTTGAGAGCCACCAGACAGAAATATAACCTGTGCTTATTCTTCCTAAACCACCCCTGTTCATCACTCATTTAGGATTTCCTAAAATCAGTATTCACCAAATCAGAAGCCTACTTGAAGTTTCCCAAATGTTCTTCAAACCGTCTATAATAATCCTAACATGAATACTGTATTGCCACTTCTACCATGAAAACTTATTCCTTCGTAAAATATGTGCTGAACTTATTTTTCTTCACTTTATATAATTAAAAAAATCACTTATTTGGTTAAATTATCTGACACACACATTGTACTGCTATCATCAAGGGGTCACAGACAATTCTACGAGAGCTCAGGTGATAATTCTGTTCACTTCTTACACAAGTTAATATTTTTCAGTAAGTAAGGAAGTAGGCACAATCAATCTGCATGCTGCCACCTTTATAATATTTTCCACTCCATTATGTCTAATCAATTTTCTTCAACTTCTAGTTTTGAATCTCTTATATCATCATTTCCTATGACTTTTTTTTTTTTTAATTTTCTCCATCTATCAGAAATTTATTGTTCACAATCATCTTCCCATCCTCACCAACACCTTCTTCACAAAGATTCCCATTTTACAGTTGTTCCTTGTCTCAGTATTATATGTAAACGCTTTCAAAATTTCATGTATAATCAGTGGAGGAGTTGATATACTGTAAGTAACTGTTGCAAAGGCAATATATAACAACCTTATTTGTGTGTTTTACTGTGTCTTTTAAAAGACATGTTTTACTGTGCACATTCTGCCCTCAGCACAGATCTATTCCTGGAAATACAAACTTATGTCACTCCAATGCCCACACCTTCATCTACTCATACATCTAGCTCAAATATCTGAACAACCTTCTCTAAACCTATCTTTGCCAATTCTCTTTTGAGTTCCCCCTAGTTTGGCATCCTTAAACTCTACTTCTCTCTCACTTTTAAATATGTATAACAAGGGGCATTTATTTTCTTTTTTTTTGTTCATGCAAGTCTCCCAACTTTGATGCAACATGTTAAGAAAGGTGTTGATAACCTGATACAATACTGTTCTGTACTTAGCATTGACAGGATACAATTTCACAAGCAACAAGAACACCCCAAAGTGTACTAAATTACTGATGATTGCACAGGGGCTCATGTACAAGGAGGAACCCAATCATCCACTCTAGTCAGGAAATGAACCCATGCCCATCTGCTTGTGAAACAAACACATGCTCCCAAAAATATTAAATATCAACTTAATTTTATCATCATTTAACTCTTCAAATTCCATTCATCTTACCTGATATTCTTGTCGCTCTGGTTGGTGATCGTTGTGATGCCCCCTAGATGGGTCATGGTAATCATGTGCGCTGCGTTGGTCAACCGTGAAGGAACGTGAAGAATTTCCTGTGCCATACCCAGAGCTGTTACTGGAACGTGGAGGTGACAAGCTCCGGTCATACCTGAACACGAATCAACGAAACGATATTCCAAACTCAAAGTGAATGTGTCAATTCCCCATTTACATCTGTGTAAGTAGTGCAATTCCCCATAACAAAAGCTTAACCTTTCCCATCCTGTCACTGATCACAACTGCTATGCACAATGTTTTCAAACATTTTCATTATTGTACATTCTGTATTATTACAATCCTTTATTTTGATCCCAGAAACAATGTTCAGTAAATGTCCTGATAAATTCACAGCATAGTAAAAAAAATCATGTACAGTCAGACAAAGATCCAGGGATCCCTCCCTGAGTCTCGTACTGGCAATTTTACCTGGCAATACTTGGTAAAGTAAGGTTGTATGCAAAGGTAATTGTGATTGGTGGAACTATTTTCGGCTGTACAGTCGACCCTCGTTAATTCGGACCCCTTTAATCCGGATTTCGGATAAATCGGACGAAATCTGAACTGTCCATATCAAATTTCTGGTTCTGGGATTGTCCCAGTTGCAATTGGGGTTGCAATTTCAAATTCTGTGTCACTACTAAGAAATAACAAAGTCCCTGGTGCACTCTAAGATTAAGAGAAAACGGACGACTCAGGCGTCCTGAAATGAGAGAAAACAGACTCCTATGACGGGGCACTCAAATAAAGAGACATGGCTACATGTTTTGTGGACTAGCCACTGTACAGTATCCTTTTCATCACTTTAATAAACCTCATTATGCCTATGTGTTTCTGATAATTACCATAACATTATATATTTATATATTTAGCGGTTGTACAAACACAAGGCCTCACACATGCCATTCAGACTGACAGACTTGACAAGTTTTACCAACCATAAAGACAGTTGAAGCTTTAAACATCACTCACAATGGATCTTGAATATTCCAACTGTAATCAGACATACCTAAGTTGCCTCAACAATTGCAACCTCAGTTGCAATATCAAATTCTGTGTCACTACTAAGATATAACAGTCTCTGGTGCACTCTAAGATTAAGAGAAAACGGACGACTCAGGCGTCCTGAAGTGAAAGAAAACGGACTCCTATGACGGGGCACTCAAATAAACATACACATAGCTGTATAATGCAATATTAACCCCTAAATCGGTTAATTCGGACAATCGGCTAAAACGGACACCCTTCCCCCCCTATTAGTCCGTTTTAACGAGGGTCGACTGTATTACTGTCAGGATAAATATTAAACCATCCAAAGGTAGAATTTTTATAATAATATACTATTCATTATTATTTAAGATCATGAAAACTTCCAAAAGTTCGCATATTTGGTTAAATAATGTAGAAATTATATTAATGATTTGGCAACTCAACTACAACGAGGACACCCACAAGATTCTCAGATCAAGTTTTCTTCATTATTTAAGCAAATAAAAAAACTATTTGGAAACTTCTCCCCATGATCTTAAATAATAATGAATACACTGTACTGTACAGTGAACCCTCACTTTACGCGGTCAATTGAACCCACGGAGGCCCATAAGAAATGCGTAAAGTGAACAACATAACATATGGGATTAATTGAAATAGAAACCGGGCCGATCCCCAAACTCCACTTTTTCCTCCACTTTTTCCCGACGCAATACCTATGTTCTAGTAAAAATAACATCTTAATTTTATGATGGTACACGCACACAATTAATATTTAAGAGAAATACAGTCGCCAAGTTTATGTCCATTCAAATAATGGACTCAACTCCCTCCCCCTCTTCTCACACTACACTCGCTGGCTCTTCCCTCTCAGAGAAATTTTGGGGGGAAAACCACTAGATTTTAAGATATAATCATAAATAATACCTCAAACTAAAGTTAAGATAATATAATTGACATTGCTGGATTCCTTGTAAGACCAGGAATATTTTGAATATAAATGTCATATATTTTGCACAGAGATAACATATTTACTCAGAGTAAACAAAATACTTACATTAGATCTAAAATTTGTATGTCTAATGCAAAATCTATGATGTTTATATTCAAAATGATCATCAAATTGTAAGAATTCCAGCAATGTAAATTATATTCTGGCCGGGTAATTTGTATGAATTTTATGAGCTAAAACAAATATCTTAAGTTAATAAAAAAAAAAAATATTCTTCAGACACTATCTGTCAATCAAAATACCCCACCACGCCAGCTGGGTCAGTCGGTCCCTCCCTCCCCCCCCCCACCTTCCCTCCCTACCAGAGAAATGTTTGGGAGAAAACAGAATATTTCCATTTTTAGTAATAAATAATACCTCAGACTAAAGTTAGGATAATATGGTTCACATTGCTGGATTCCTTGCAAGACCAGGAATATTTTGAATATACACGTCATATATTTTGCACAAAAGAAAACATATTTGCTCAGAGTAAACAAAATACTTGCAGTAGATCTAAAATTTGTATGTCTAATGCAAAATCTATGATGTTTATATTCAAAATGATCATCAAATTGTAAGAATTCCAGCAATGTAAATTATATTCTGGCCGGGTAATTTGTATGAATTTTATGAGCTAAAACAAATATCTTCAATAAATAAACAAAATATACTTACCCAAATACTATCTGTCAATCAAAATACTCCACCTCCCCCCCTCTTCCCACCTGCTCCCTGGGTCCCTCCCTCCTTCCCTACTCCTCACCCCCACCTTCTCTCCCTACCAGAGAAATGTTTGGGTTATAACAGCATATTTACATTTTTAGTAATAAATAATACCTCAGACTAAAGTTAGGATAATATAATTGACATTGCTGGATTCCTTGCAAGACCAGGAATATTTTGAATATACACATCATATATTTTGCACAAAAGATAACATATTTGCTCTGAGTAAACAAAATACTTACATTAGATCTAAAATTTGTATGTCTAATGCAACAACTATGATGCTTATATTCAAAATGATCATCAAATTGTAAGAATTCCAGCAATGTAAATTATGTTCTGGCCGGGTAATTTGTATGAATTTTATGAGCTAAATAAAAAAATTATACTTCACCCGCGTATGTGAGTAGATGCACCGCGTAAAGTGGGAATTCCGGTTCTGGCAGGGTACCGCGTAAATGTAGAAACGTAAAAAAAGCCGCGTAAAGCAGGGTTCACTGTAGTTTATTATTATAAAAATTCTACCTTTGGATGGTTTAATATTTATCCTGAAAGTAATGCAGCCAAAAATAGATCCACCAATCACAATCACCTTTGCATACAACCTTACTTTACCAAGTATTGCCAGGTAAAATTGCCAGTACGAGACTCAGGGTGGGGTCCCTGGATCTTTGGCTGAATGTACATGTACAGGGGTCCTCACTATGTTGCACCGATATACATTATTTCACATAAACATCACTAACAAATAAAAGAAGAAATTTTTATTATACTGTATGAAATTTATTTTCACACACACGTCATTTGCATCATCCACTGTTTTATACTAAGTCTGTGTGTACCCAAACATGATGTATAAATAGTGTTAAAAGCATATAATATAAAATAAACACAACCATAATAAGCAATTAAAGTGTTCTACAAGTGTCAAGTCTCTACCACACCAAAATACATCAGTCACCTCTCACATGACTGAGTGCTAATGCCATTGTTATGTGTTAAGTAACCATAAAGTCATTACAGTGTATAGGGGTATAGTGTATGTGTGAGAATATCGAGTACAAAAATCACCATAATGCGTGTGTGTGCATGTTAGCTGTGAAAAGGCTGTGCAAGTGTCATTGTAACATAAGAAACCATAAAAGTTATGGAAATATTATTTCAATATTCTAATGTGATTTAGAATTAAAGAAAATAAACTATAAAATAAGAAAAATTAAGAGTAGGAAGTTAATTGTGTGGGAGGTGGGAGGTAGGGCGGGTGTGCGGCTGGACAACTCCACCCTCGACCCCATTAACACAACAGTATGCAATTTCACAATAATTCACATATGTAATGTACTGTACAATTTATGTTCATTTGGTACCGAGTTAACAAAATATTATCGTAAAATAATCCATTTCCCTGAAAAAAAAATTCTACACCCAATCCCAGGTGATTCGCTGCTTTGTAATAAACTCCTGGTGCTTGTTCACAAAGCCGACCAACTAACCGTTATCGGCAGCCGCCCTCTGAGCAGTGTTGCCATTACTCTAGTTATCTAATGCATCTCTGATGTTACTGTTCATGATGGTTGCTGCTTACCACAACAACTGTCTTCAACACTTAGTATATAATATTGCAGTGTATTTATCAGCGCTTAATAAACAAAATTGTAATGAATCTAAATGTAACAAGCAGCCATAGCTAACCACCATGTATCACTCAAAGATTAAAAATGCTATACAGTACATTATGCTATAATGGCTCCCTTGAAAGCTGATTCACTGAGATTTAATGTTGGAATGCATACACCCCTCATAACATTAATTTTTACTGGGAGAAATTCCTCATATAAAACATCTCATTACAAGCTGCTTTTCTTTGGAACACATCTCCGACATATAATGAGGACCCGTGTACAGTGCTTTGATTTTTCATTGCACCAGTCATCTTCAACATCCACATATAAACTTAAGACAACTATACATTAAGCAGTAATATAAATGTCAACTAACCTGTGATTATGGCGAGACTTTTGATGTTTGCGCGAGAGTTGCTCGGGTGTGGTGAGATTCTCATAGTCTCCCTCACTACCCCCTAATAGGAAGCCACATGTTGGCACATTACACCCTCTGTTAGGCAAAAAAAGTTTTAAGCATATTAATGCACATCAACTGAAAAAAATTAAGAGGTAATATCAACAATATATTTATGAACATTTTTAAGTTAAAGGATAAAAATACTTTATTATTAAACTATAATAAGCAAAATAACCAGGCCTGGCTGCATATGAATTCCCAGATAGTAAATAGGACCCCACATATTAACACACCATCAGGTACTTCTCAACACCACATATTAACACACCATCAGGTACTTCTCAACACCACATATTAACACACCATCAGGTACTTCTCAACACCACATATTAACACACCATCAGGTACTTCTCAACACCACATATTAACACACCATCAGGTACTTCTCAACACCACATATTAACACACCATCAGGTACTTCTCAACCCCACATATTAACACACCACCAGGTACAGGAAAGCCTCCGATAACGACGGTTCTACTAACGACGATTCATATTTAAGACCCTAGTTAATTTAGGAACCAATTCAATTTACGCCATTATTTTCTTCATATTTATGACAAAAATAGAAAGAAAAAAAAAATTAAATTTTCATATAAATAATAACTAATCTCGATATGTATTAGACTATAAAAAAAAAAATGCCTTGCGCACGAAGGCTGCCAGGCTTGTGAGTGGTGACGCCAGCATCACTAGTATAAACAGTCGCGGCTGGCGGGCCCTTTGTTTTCATGCATCTGAACAGGAAAAGAAGAAAAACTTTCTTTGGTTTCTTATGGCATTTTTTACATCCCTATTCAGCATGAGCAAGAGAGCAAGTGATGGTAGTGCTGATTCAAACGCTAAAAGAAAGTGTATCAGCTTAGCCGAGAAACTAAATGTGTTAAAACTATATGGAAAAGGTGTGAAGTCTGTGGATATTATATGGAGCAAGCAATGAATATATTTTCTAAAGTGGATCCATTAACAGAACAAAGCATTAAAAAAAATAGGGACATAAAAAACGCATATGACCTCTACACAAAGATGTATAATGAGAAAAGAAAGCAGCTGTGCAAAGTTCTTTCGACAGCTTTATTATTCAAAGGCTTAAACCATCAACTTCAGCTACACCATCAAATTCAGCATCATAAGCAGCTTCAATAACTTCAGATTCAGTAACAGTTTCAGCAACAGATTTATGGAAAGCTACAGCTTCAACCTACAGCTTCAGCCAGAGTTGAACCTGATGACTTCGTCATCTGAGTAAAACCTCGCACAATACCCATTGCCTGTCCTTATGTTTTAGACTTTACCACCATTGGTGAATAGAATTTTAGTTTTACATTTGTAAATATTATTTAAAACATATATGAACAGTAAATAAGTGTTGCTTTCATAGTCATATGTAGAGAAATGACAATAAGTTTTAACACATACACACTTACTGTACATATGTTGGCGTTCCCAATCGTCTCGCCTTATTTCTTTCCCATTAGTGGTTAGTTACGTCTATTGTTCCATTTATTAACATTAAATAACATTACTTAAAACAAACATAAAGGCATTCATTTTTTTTTTACATTAAGTTCACTACAGCTACAACCTGGGTCTTATTTTCTTCAGTTTCTTATGTAGAACCATCGTCACTCACGAAAACAATGCCATCTTGTCTACTCTTGTGTGTTTTAATATTCTACGTATTATTAATGAATTGCATTGTTCATTTCACATTTATAAACATTAATTCAATCAAATATATATTCAGTAATAAACAATAATGAATCTTTGTACATATGCTTAAGATAAATGACTATGTTTCCTTGAGTACACACATATACATTGGGTGTAAACACTGACAACAATGTCGTCTCTTATCCTCTTGTGTTTTAATATTCTACGTATTAATGAATTGTATTGTTCATTTCGCATATACAACCCTGTACAGTAAAACCTCGATTAACCCACCCAGGCACTGGTCACTGACCCACATCTGGGTCAGGGAGGCAAAAATGTAATAATAATGATAATGCTAATGATAATGATATTAATAATAATAATAATAATAATAATAATAATAATAATAATAATAATAAAGAACCAGAAAGAAATGCAAAAATGAAAAAAAAAATCAAGAGTGAGAAACAATATACTGTATGTGTGTTGTGTTGTCAATAGTCAGAGAAACAATTGAGACTCTGCAATTGTGTGTAAATGAGGCAGAAAGTCAGATAAGCAACCTGGGACTTGGTCACAATTTTCGTGATGCCATATGTTCTTTGACTTTTCCATTTTTTATTCACGGTTTCTGTGCTGGTTCATATTTATTTACTAAAGTGGTTAATGTTTTAAAGCAAATGCTATTGAAATATGACTGGCAAATGAACAAAAATTAATAGAGGGACTTAAATGAGGTAGGTTAGGGAAAGGTACTTTAAAAATGTATGTTTTATTTCCGTAGACTTTATTTACTATTAATCGACCTTTAGGATTATCCGTTGCCCCCTTCCCCCATATGTGGGTGGTTAATCGAGGTTTTATTGTATAAAGATTATCAAATACATATCCAGTAATAAACAATAATGAATCTTTTGTACATATTCTTAAGATAAATGACGCGGTAGCCCCCCACCCACCTCACGCAGTCTGCCACTACAACAAAATTCAGCCCATAAGAGCCCGCACCGATAGATATAAGAACAGCACAATCCCATCTATTGTTAAAATTATAAACAACTCCTGATTTATGTACTGTACAGCCCTGTAAATGTATTCAATGCATATTATATCATTATGTCTAAATCAAATGTAAGTCTGTATATTTTCAGCCAGCGGCTGCAACTCTATCAATAAACCGTTTATTATTATTATTATTATTATTTCCCAATCCTTCTCTTTTTTTTCTTTGCCATTAGTGGTTAGCTACTTCAATTGATCCATTTATTAACATTAAATAACGTTACTTAAAACATATATATTCATTTTTTTACATTAAATTTACTACAGCTACAACCAGGGTCTTATTTTCATAATTTTCTCGTGTAGAACTATCATCCAGGACTCCCGGCTGTAAACGGAAACGAAAACAATGGCGTCCCATCTCCTCTTGTGTGACCATATTATTATTCATTTATATTGTATAAGGTGCATTCAGACACATTATTTAAAGAATATAGTTTGCAATTTTCATTCATTGTATTGTTTTTGGAGGAAAAGAGGGTAAAAAGCCACACAAAAGATATGAAAAGGTCACACTTGGGAACACATCTCATTATTATTGCTTTATTTTAATGGTAATTAATGATTCGCGAAACGATGATTCACCTTACACTGCAATATTGGAGAACATATTAACGTCGTTATTCGAGGCTTTACTCTACCAATGTATTAGTTTCAGACTGCATGGTCCCGTGACTACGCTTGTCGCCCCTTGGGATATAATGAATTAATTAAATCTTAAATAACAAGCCCAGCATGACTAAACAGACGCTCACAAGCAGCAGATGCAAGTTGTGGGATGTTAAGCTTCAAAGATAAGTCACATAATGTCAGGATAGACCTCAATACTGTAGCTCCATTCCATCCCCTGGGCATTCCAAGTAGCTATCAAGCTCCTTCAGTTGAGGAGTCTGTGGATGATTGTTGCCTCTATAGTGACTGAATCTGACTAAGACTCACTGTGAACTGTCCCCTTAATTGGGGGTGTGGCTGTCATGGCATCACTCTTCGATTCTAATTGACGAGTGGCTGAATTTTTTGCACCAAGTAACATCTGGCAGATGCTGGTGAGGGGTACTTAGTTATTTAAGCAGAATTTTAAATACACTCAGTCTCACACATATATATAGATACCTACTTTATATCTAAGATGGAATTATGTAAAGCATTTTAGAATCACAGCCTCTTTGAAATTCATTTTAGCTACAGGCATATGCAAAGAGCAACTGACGTCTAACGGAGAAGTGGGGGAGAAGAGAGGAGATTCGACTGGGGAAGGGGCATATGAGGGTATGCTAGGTGAGGTGGATAGTCAAGGTGTTAATGGATGCAAGAAGATCAAAGGGAAAGTCTGCTGTCATGGCCACTACCACATGTCCTGACCTAACTTCACCTCACCTCACCTCACGAGACCTCTAGGTATGTGACCGCGTGGTGTCTCCCCACACCTTACCCTTCATGGCTCCACACGTACCATACTCCACCAACACAACTCTTTTATTATGGTTAATTATGATTAATTAATTACAAATATTTTATTAATTTACCACACATTAAAACTGTTTGTTTGTTTGGGTCTTGTAACGAGTAAAGATTTTTGTTTTGTTTTTCAATTGTACAGTAGTCCCTTGGTTAACGAACACAATTCGTTCCAGAAGGTCGTTCGTTAACAGAAAATTTTGTTAACCGAAACCATTGTTTCAATGGGATTTTGGGTAATTGGTTCCAGCTCAACGAAAATTACATTCAAACTAAAAATATATGCAGTAAAGTACACTTACTTTGAGGTGTGCATGTAGAAGGCTCCTGGATGATGATGATGATGATGATGGGAATTAGAATGGGGGTGGAGGAGAAGGGAGAAGAGAAGGCATTGGGGTGGAAGAGAAGTCACCCCATGCTTCGTGCTGCCATTTCACCCATAAAATTTTAGTTCACTTGGTGTAATTCAAGATTATTTTCTTTAGATCAACACTGCACAGCATTATATATTGTCAATATGTAAAATAAACTTCAGAATGACCAATAATTATAATGTACTGTAAAAATGTAAAAATAGTTTATGTTCAAGAGAGTCTCAAGCAAGATGCTTCCTCCACTGAGCAGAGACACAAACTGACGCCATTCTGGGTGAGTCAAGTGGCTGTTTGGCGTGCTAAAAACTAGTTCCCTGTACTTCAATTATGTTAAATAATTGTTAAAATGACTAAAAATTTTAATATAAGACTTGGAAAATTATTGAATAGTACAACCTTCTTGATATTTACTCAAATGGTAACAAATTTAAGCCCTAAAACCGATTACTGTATTGGCGGACTAATACTACAGCTGGAAAGCAGGTGAAATCATGTAGGGAAAATTTTTTAAGGAATTCGTTAACCGAATTTTTTTCGCTAACTGAATTGAATATTCTTATGGAAGGTAATTCGTTAACCGAGGCGTTCATTAACTGAGGGATCACTGTATTGGAATAAAAGTAATAGAAAACCATACTTAAGTAAAATTAAAAGTACTAAAACTTTTTAGTGCTTTTTAAAAAGTAGATACCCAAAAATTTTACTTGAGTAGAGCATTCAAGTAAATATATTTTGTTACTTTACAACTCTGTGTATACTTAAGTGTAGTATGTAAGTGTAACAGTAAATACACATTACTCTACAGTGGTTCAATAAGTGTGTGCACATGCACTGCACTGTGAAAATGTACAAGTGTGTATTATATGTTCAAGTGTACAGTACATACTCGTACAGCATAGGCACTCATGCAATGGCCATTTGAAACAGCTCTGGAAGAAATTTTTCTAAACTATAGCATCTACAACAGAGTAAAATTTCATTTGTATATTTTAATACATACAGTACATATGTATTTTATCTTAATATTTACATACAGTATTCATTATACAGAGACAAACTATCAGACAACTCATCAGGGATAACCGTCATCTGTCTGTTATCTTGAGGATTTGTCTGACAGGTTTATGGTGTCCATTATAGCCGGGTTCTGTTACATACAACATCCGTTATAGTGATTTTTTACTGTATTGCGCCAAGCAAGAAATACTCAACAGTAATTACATTGATCTAACGGGTCAATCACCTGCTGTTACATCATGTCATGTTCCCTGACATTAGCAGGTTCTGCCAGGGTGATTCTGGTGGAGGTGCCTTCTGACACTCATCATTAACCCACAGGTTATAAAACAGGAGATAAAACATACCTGCGAGGTGCTCCATCAGGATGTGGTGGTACAATGGTGACAGTTACAGTCATGGATGTTTTGAGCAAGTCCACCATCTGTTCTTGCGACAAGGTTGCTAGAGTAACTGTGCAGATCTGTGGATAATACAGACACTAAAAACAACATCGTTTATACAGTGGAATAAGTATTAAAGAACTGTCTAATAAATATGGCATTGGAGTGTATGTTTGAAACAATAAAGAGTTATGTTGTAAAATTAGATTTAGTTTTTTAGCAAATGATTAGCAAGTTTTCCTTTGTTTTTAATACTAATTCCACAAATCCGTACCTTTCAGAAATTCTGGTATGGTGGGATACCAATTAGCACAAATTTGTGAGGTCAGACTGTATTATTTATTTTATTATTACTGTATGTACATTTAAAAAATATTTATATTTTCACAATAATTATACTGAATTAGCCCTTGTCTCATGGCAGTAGCAATTATATAAATTTGTGTTAATACATTTAGTTTATACAATACAATCACCCCACGGTAATTTTCCATAAGCTGTGAGTTGCCATGTGCTGTTCAGGTGAGGGGAAATTCCACTATCAGTAGGCCGACCTTGAGAGTTGTAAGGTTGGCCCGGCTTCTACTTCAGAGGCTCCCTCCTCACAGGGACCTTCCCTCACAAGCATCAGTGCTAATTACGGTGCTTTTACTCATAGCCTGTGACCTTTTTAGTTTATCAATAAATGGAGAAAAGACCATTTTGGGTTTGTAACTTAACCCCTTAACTTATTTATATACACTTGAGTCTGCATTTACGCGGTCAATTGAACCCGTGGAGGCCTGCGTAAAACGAGAAACACGTAAATAAAATAACAGAACATATGGGATTAATTGAAATAGAGACTGGGCCGACCCCCAAACTCCACTTTTCACGACACAATACCTACGTTGTAGTAAAAATAACATCTTAATTTTATGATGGTATGCACACACAATTAATATTTAAGAGAAATACAGTAGCCTGGTTAATGTCCATTCAAATAATCGACTCAACTCCCCCCCCCCCTCTTCTCACACTCGCTGGCTATTCCCTCTCTGAGAAATGTTTAGGGGAAAACCACTAGATTTTAAGGTATAGTAATAAATAATACCTCAAACTAAAGTTAGGATAATATAATTGACATTGCTGGATTCCTTGTAAGACCAGGAATATTTTGAATATACAGTCGGCCCTTAACATACGCGGGTTTATAATACACGGATTTGCAAATACGCGGATTGCCCCGCCGGAGGAATATTCTGTACATTGAAGTAATTGAAGTACATTCAAATCGCGCACGGCACCGAACACGGGACACCGCCCGCTCCTGCAACCTCACACACACACACATAGCTCTCCCTCACTCAGTCAGTCTCGCTGTAACCACGCTTGTGTTGACATCAGCACTGTAGTTGCAAAAATATTACATTTCCGTGAATGTATTATATCAAGCACAGTATGAATAGAATATCACTAATATAAGAGTATTTTAACCGAAAACTACTAAAAAAACGAGTAACATATCTTGAACATCAGAAGGTTAGGTAAAGTCTTTTGTTTTCATGTAGTTTATCCTAATTTACATTGAAATGCATTACGTTTCAGCAAAAGTACTATTTATTTCTGAGAATATGGAAATGTAATATTTTGCTGAAATGACATACGTGTTACAGTGGAAAGTGACGAAAGCAATGACTCGCTTTCTTTCGTTCAAAAGATGTTACCGTAATCGCTTTTCGAATGGTTTTCAGTTAAAAAACTGTTGTATTACAATAACATTCTATCCTAATTCACTTGTGATGCAACAGTTTTTTTAACTGAAAACCATTCAAAAAGCGATTACGGTAACATCTTCTGAACGAAAGAAAGCGAAAGTCATTGTTTTCATCACGATTTTATCCCACTTTCCACTGTAATACGTACGTCATTTCAGCAAAAATATTACATTTCCGTGAATGTAGTATATCAAGCACAGTATGAATATAATATCATTGTAATATAATAGTATTTTAAACGAAAACTGTTAAAAAAACGAGTAACATCTCTTGAACATTGGAAGGTTAGGAAAAGTCTTTTGTTTTCGTCATGTATTTTATCCTATTTTACATTGAAATACATCACGTTTCAGCAAAACTACTATTTATTTCTGAGAATATATTCATTCAGGCAATGTTTAGGTAAAATATACATGTGCTGTAACATATTTTTAATTGAAAACGATTCGAAAAACACGTACCCTCTAGCCCTGTTCAAGGAGAAGACTGGGAGGAGCTGTTTGGTGTTGAAGACGATGACAAGGAAAATGATTTTGATGGATTTTAATGAAAATATTCAGAAATATGGTATCGTAGTATTTGTTCAAGTGAATTAGGACAGAATATTATTGTAATACAACAGTAGTGACAATGTGGAGGAGGCGGAGAGATAGAGCGGGAAGGAGGCGGAGGGATAGAGCGGGGAGGAGGTGACTGGCTGGAGCAGGGACGAGTGGAGATGCCAGCCAGTACATTACTGGTGTACAGTATTAATTGTTTTTATAGCTCTTTTTGCATTTTAATATTAAATATTGTACATTACGTTACAACAAAACTACCATTTATTTCTGAGAACATGGAAATGTAATATTTTTGGTGAAATGATGTACGTATTACAGTGGAAAGTGGGATAAAATTGTGACGAAAGCAATGACTTTCTCTTTCTTTCGTTCAAAAGATGTTACCGTAATCGCTTTTCGAATGGTTTTCGGTTGTGGGATTATAAGGTTAATGATAGGATAGAATATTATTGTAATGCAGTACGAGTACAACAGTTTTTTAACTGAAAACCATTCAAAAAGCGATTACGGTAAAATCTTTTGAATAACGAAAGAAAGCGAAAGTCTTTGTTTTCGTCATGATTTTATCCCACTTTCCACCATAATATGTACGTCATTCCAGCAAAAATATTACATATCCATATTTATTTCCGAGAATATATTCATTCAGTCACAGTTAAGGTAAAATATACTTGTGATGTAATATTTTAATGAAAATACGGTATCGTAGTTTTCTTTTGTTTATAAATATTTTTCAACCTAAAGAAACTATTAATTTTTAGGTCGCACTTCAATTTTTTGCCAAATAATTCTATTTCAAAACTCAACTTACAATATTATGTATATACTGTAAATAAGGACATGGGGCCAGGGTTTTTGGGGAGGGGGGGGCAGCACATGCTATTTGGATTTAACCACGGCCATCTCTGTTACGTAACTCTGCCAGATGTTAAGGGCCGACTGTAATGTCATATATTTGCACAAAAGATAACATATTTACTCAGAGTAAAACAAAATACTATATTAGATCTAAAATTTGTATGTCTAATGCAAAATCTATGATGTTTATATTCAAAAATGATCATCAAATTGTAAGAATTCCAGCAATGTAAATTATATTCTGGCCGGGTAATTTGTATGAATTTTTATGAGCAAAATAAAATATCTTCAGTTAATAAAAAAAAAATATTCTTCACTTATTAATTATTCGTCAATCAAAATACCCTCAATTTTTTCCCTCTTCCAATTTCAGTAGATGGTCGGTCGGGTCCTCCTCAACAGAGAAATGTTTGGAAAAACCAGAATATTTAATTTTAGAGGATAGCACCAGACTAGTTAGATATTATAATTGACATTGCTGACTCTTGTAGCGTATGTTAAGGGCCGACTATAAATGTCATATATTTTGCACAAAAGATAAGAATTTTACTCAGAGTAAACAAAATACATAAAGTAGATCTAAAATTTGTATGTCTAATGCAAAATCTATGATGTTTATATTCAAAATGATCATCAAATTGTAAGAATTCCAGCAATGTTATTATATTCTGGCCAGGTAATTTGTATGAATTTTATGAGCTAAAACAAATATCTTCAGTTAATAAAAAAAAAAATATTCTTCACACCATGCCAGATGGTCGCCCAAGCCCTCCCTCCCCCCCACCAACCCTCCCTACCAGATAAATGTGTGGGAAAACCAGAATATTTACCTTTTTAGTAATAAATAATACCTCAGACTAAAGTTAGGATAATATAATTGACATTGCTGGATTCCTTGTATGACCAGGAATATTTTGAATATAAATGTCATATATTTTGCACAAAAGATAACATATTTACTCAGAGTAAACATTACATCTAAAATTTGTATGTCTAATGCAAAATCTATGATGTTTATATTCAAAATGATCATCAAATTGTAAGAATTCCAGCAATGTAAATTATATTCTGGCCGGGTAATTTGTATGAATTTTATGAGCTAAATAAAAAATAATAATTATACTTCACGAGTATATGGGTAGATGAACCGTGTAAAGTGAAAGTTTGATTCTGGAGAGGCACCGAGTATATGAGAAATCGCGTAAAGTGAAACCGCGTAAAGCGGGGTACAACTGTATACTCACCCCTGAAGATGTGAATTACACGAAAGCGCTTGGGAACTTCGTGTTTTCATTTTCCTTGTGGTTATCAGCATATACCTGAATCACGCGCACCTACAGTGATACATTATATATATATATATATATATATATATATATATATATATATATATATATATATATATATATATATATACACATACATACATACATACATACATACATACATACATACATACATACATACATATATACAGTAACACCCTGCTTAACGCGGCTCTCGTTTACGCGTTTCTACATTTACGCGGTACCCTGCCAGAACCGGAATTCCCACTTTATGCGGTGCACCTACTCATATACGCGGAGAGCGGCGCGGGCAGGATGCGCACATGGTCGCCCAGTCATCAAAACATTACCGAGTTCTTTACCCACCACCCACCACAGCCGGCCCAAGTCAGTGATAGTGAGGATATGGACTTTGAGGGGTTTGACAAAGAGGCCCAGCAAGCCTCTGTGGTGGATAGTGATACAATTGATACAAGTGATACAGGCCAGTACTCTGCCCTCTGCCTCGGAACCAACCCCTCATTCCCGTGTGCCCAGCCATCTTTTCTACTAATGCAAGTATTAAAAAACCTAATATTAATGATATTTCTCTTAATTATTAATTGTGTGTACATACCATCATAAAATTAAGAAGTTATTTTTACTACAACGTAGGTAATGTGTCTGAAAAAGTGGAGTTTGGGGGTTGGCCCAGTCTCTACTTCAATTAATCCCATATGTTCTGTTGTTCACTTTACGCGTTTCCCGCTTTACGCGGGCCTCCGTGGGTTCAATTGACCTTGTAAAGCGAGGGTTCACTGTACACTGACTTTTCATGTCGATTTAACACTAATGGATGATTTTTTTAATTTAAAGAGTTCAGATATTACCGATTTGAAGGAGATTTATGATAACGTTTCAGATGATTTTGACAACACACTCAAGTCTGACACTGTACTAGCTACTGGTACTAGTGTAAATACTGAACACACAGAATTAATAGATTCCCAGGAAACGCAAGCGCCCTTACTGCGAGACATTTCTGTTGAGAGTAGTGAACATTTAAGTGATCAATTGCATGACAATTTATGTTGTGGAGCCCTAAGGTCAGGTAATACGTACAATACAACACCTGATTACGGGCAGGATACCTCTCAGTCTACAGAATCTCACAGTGTGTCAGAGATAACTTTCCCTCTTGCACCCACACATATTTCAGTTAGATCTAAGTTGTCTAGCAACTCACTAACCATGGCCACATCTAACATCAGCATGTCATCTAACCAACCTAACATTGTTCAAGTATTACCCCGCAGTGATCGCATCCATGAGTTTATGGCGGAGGATGGCTGTCGTGTAACCACATTTTTAAGGTCATGTGAAGATGTAATAAAAAACATTCAAATAACAGATGATGATGAACGCAAAGCATTTGTATGCGGTCACATCAAAGAAGGGACTTATGCAAGCAAACATTTGGAGGCGAATGGGCTTGCACATCCCACTTATGCGAAGTTTAGGAAGACTTTAATTGGTCTATTTGAATTAGGCGCACAGCAGGGTCACCTGAACTGGACGTTTAGGTGGGTTGATCATCTGCCACGGACGATACGCCAGAAGACACGATGAGAAGTGTTTCTCTTGCTAGCGAGGTCTGTCAAGATATCTTAACCAATTTTGGTGGTTCACCCTGGGTGGACGAGCACAATAATATGTCTCAAGACAGTTTTACACAATTAATAGAGTTCCTTAGTTTCATCTTAACAATCCGTGACCCGGCATATATTCATGCAAAGACACACGATTATAAGCCCGATGAGGATATTTTGGATTATGCAGCAAAGATCGCTATTAAATCATCACGTACTCCCCTAGCAAGGACAGAAACACCTGCAGCGTCAATTCAGCAACGAGTTCCTAAGAACTCAGCAACAAAGAAGCAACATTTAGTATGCACACATTGCAAGAAAAATGGTCATACTTTTATTTACAACATCTGTTCTAATAATGTTCGAGAGATGAATTTGGTACCATAATGATACAGGTATCCCCATATTACCGAATCTCAGGTTGCAGAAACTCGCCCATGCGGAATTGGCAAATTCAGGATATGGCCTGTAAATTGGACCTTATGGAAATGAACTCAATTTAAAAAAAAATTTAACACAAAAATCATTATATAAAACAAAACAAAATTCATAGAAATTATAGTTTATTTGGTGTGGATATCTTGGTGTTTGCTACCATTAGCGTACCCACACCACTCATATCATTGTCTCATCGCTGGATGATCGTCTTCCTCGATTTCGAGTGACAGCAAAGTAGTAGTACCCACACCGCTGGACTCAAGTTTCTTTACATCTCCCAGCATGTACGCTTGATCTCTTGTAGAAGTGCTGAACATGAGTGAAGGGCGCAGGCAGCGAACAGACCGTATTAGACTAAAATACTGTTGGAAAGTTCTGGGGATTGAAAATTCTGGCTACTGGGGAGATTTCTATATCACATACTGGTGAAGTACCTTCTAAGCTTATGTTGACTAATTCTTTGAAGCAAAACAATCAATTGTGTCATAATATTACAGCAACTTTCTCAGCTCATGGTTTATGTTATGGTGAGCCCACTCAGGCAATCTTGATGATCTCAGGTATTTTTTTATAATTTTAAATTTACCTAAGATCCTTTCTACAGCAGTCACTCTCACTGGGAGTGACAACAATCTTCAGTGCAATAGATAAGTTTGGTTACAGTTCTTTCAGCTGTTTTTCATGAACGAAAGAGTATTTCCTATGCTGTCAAGTTCTGTGATGGTATATAAGGCAAATTTTGAATATTTTGTACAACGTTTCTGAAAGCCCCAGAGAGCAAAGTTTCTTTCATACAAGTGAATGTACTGTAACCACCAGCCTTGTCTGAACATCCCACCAGTATATTTTTTCAGTTTCAATCATAGATTTCTTTATGTGATCAATAGATATCTCCTTTTTTCCCAAGAACAATTCAATCTCTTGCTATGTAATTAAGTTCCATGTTTTGTGCCAGTCAATCATTGGCAATGGGGGGCAATTGTCCTATGGGGGGCAATTGTCCAAAAACCCTCTGAACTGAATAAAATTGTCTGTCATTACTCAAATAAAATATTATAAGTGGCATCCCCATAGTGAAGGAGTTAAGGATATTTGTCAGTTCCATCACATCACTTAATTTTCAGAAAAGGGCAGAATAAACTATACAGTACATTACTGTACAACTAAATGAGGAAAATACAGATTAAGTGTAAATACTCACTTCTACCAGTCTGGCTCCCTGTCGCAGGCCAGACTGTGATGCCAAACCATAAGGTTCTACTTCGGTGATAACCCCATCTTGTTGTACATTAAACCCCAATAAACCTGCTGGGTTTCTCCGCAAAATCAGTTCCTAGGAAAAAAAAAATTATTTAATGAGAAAAAAGTTTAATAGAGAATCTACATAAATGTGAAACAATAAAAAAAAATTTTACTTCAAATATAAAAAAGCAAAAGACTTAGGCAGTGGTACATTCATGTAAAAATTGGAGAGGAAAGGGGTAGGCAATTAACAATACAGTACAGTGATCCCTCGGTTAACAAAATTTTGGTTAATGAATTACCTTCCATAAGATTCTTCACTTCAGTTAACGAAAAAATTTCGGTTAACGAATTCCTTACAAATTTTTCCCAAAATGTTTTCGCTTACATTTGGCTGTTCACCAGCTGTAGCATTAGTCCACCAATACAATAATCGGTTCTAGGGCTTAAATTTGTTACCATTTTAGTAAATATCAAGAAGATTGTACAATACAATCATTTTAAAAGTTTTATATTAAATTTTTTAGTAATTTTAACAATTATTGAACACAATTGAAGTACAGGAAACAAGTTTTTGCATGCCAAACAGCCACTCAACACACCAAGCTTGGCGTCAGATTGTTTATCGGTTCAGAGGAAGGAACATCTTGTTTGAGACTCTTCAACATAAACGCTTTTTTTTTTCTGTGTTTCCAGTAAAGTTATTGGTCATTCTGAAGTTTATTTTACATATTGACAATATATAATGCAGTGCAGTGTTGATTTAAAGAAAATAATCTTGAATTCCACCAGGTGAACTAAAATTTTATGGGTGAAATGGCAGCATGGGGTGACTTTTCTTCCACTTCAATGCCTTCTCTTCTCCCTTCTCCTCCACCCCCACTTCCTTCTCTTCTCCCTTCTCCTCCTTCACCCCTCACTTCAAATTCACATCAGCATCACCATCCAGGAGCCTTCTACATACACACCTCAAAGTAAGCGTACTTAACTGCATTGTTTTTTTACTTTAGGTAATTTTCGGTATGCTGAAACCAATTAACCAAAAACCCATTGAAACAATGGCTTCGGTTAACAAAATTTTCGGTTAACGAACAACCTTCTGGAACGAATTGTGTTCATTAACCGAGGGACCACTGTATACAATAATATCTCCGTTAGTCGGAATCCCTCAAACCCAGAATCTCCAATCGCCAGAATTGAAATTTACTCGGAAAATCATTCCCAAAGCCGGAATTTTCCTCCAGGAAAAAAAATTCCGAGATTGAAAATCAAGAGAATTTTCTGAAAATGTTTTGAATAAAGATGAAAGTTAAAGTATTTTTTGGGGGACCTGACCTGACTCAGTGTCAGGTGGAGGTAGGGTGGGGGATTAGTGGTCTCATATTAATGACCTTATAATGGAATGTCAGGTCACCCTTTCTTGGGTGATAAGTACAAATGAGCAAAGTTGTATCCCTTCAACATTACATAACATTTTAAATATGGAGTGAGAAAGCAGAAAGGTGTGGGTGATTAGAGAGATGGAGTGGAAAGGAGTGATAACATGCACCAGTGTCGCCAAGCTATAGGCTCCTGAACAGCTGATCTTTTAATTTGCCTCCATGCAGTCACAACAAGACCCTCACTGGATATTTATTATCTTAATTTGCATGTATGTATGTGTGTGTGTGTGTGTGTGTGTATGTGTGTGTGTGTGTGTGTGTGTGTGTGTGTGTTTTGACTTTGCAAAGCACATTGTAGGATTTGAAGAAATTGATGAAGAGTTTGTTCAGGAGTCAGGTGGTGAAGTGACATGCCAAGACACTTACACAGGAGACACATTACAACACTACTAAACCATTGTCTTATACCATATTACATTATAATTCATATTTTAAAATTTATTGATACATGATGGCTTGACTGGGCTACTTTTGCACTAAGACAACTGATCAATGAATAAACCAGGGCATATGGAGATGCATTAGACACTAGTGATGTCCCAAAGCTTAAAAACTGTAACCACAACATCTGAGCAACCACATAAATTATCACAACCTATAAGAACATAAGAACATAAGAGTGGTGGAAACTGCAGCGGGCCTATTGGCCCATACTGGGTAGTCCCGCTTACACCCAACCCCTATTGCTCATATAAGCATCCAACCTATGTTTGAAGCTATCCAGCGTATTCGAGTTAATGATGATATTTGGTAACCTGTTCCATTCATCCACTACTCTGTTTCCAAACCAGTGTTTACCTATTTCGCGCCTAAATCTAAATTTGTCAAATTTAACACCATTGTTACGAGTTCGCTCCTGGTTGGATAGTTTGAGTACCTTTGTAATGTCCCCTTTGTTTAGCCCTGACTTTCATTTATACAGCTCTATCAGGTCGCCCCACGCTCAACGTCTCTCGAGGGAGTGCAAATCAAGATGTTTTAACCTGTCTCTATACTCATGGTTCCTAGTGCCCGGGATTAGTCTTGTCATTCTCCTCTGAATTCTTTCCAAGGATTCTATATCCATTCTGTAATACGGTGACCAGAACTGAACTGCATAATCCAGGTGTGGTCTCACAAGTGCAAGATACAGTTTTAGGATGACCTCTCTAGTCTTGTAACTAACACTCCTTTGTATGAACCCAAGTATTTTATTAGCCTTGTTACGAGCAATAACACATTGTTTACTTGGCTTAAGGTTCCTACTTATCATTACTCCTAAATCTCTCTCGCAGTCGGATTTCTCAATGGCATCATTGTTCATCTGGTAAGTGGTTTCCCTGTTTACATCTCCTATACTGAGTACTTTACATTTGTCCACGTTGAATTTCATCTGCCATTTTTCAGACCATTCGAAAAATTTGTTTAGATCTTCCTGTAGTTTTGCGGAGTCCTCGTCAGATTCAATTACACGTACTATTTTAGTGTCATCAGCAAATGTACTTATGTTGCTGTCTATGCCGATATCTATGTTGTTTATGTATATAACGTAATAAATAATAATGGTCCAAGTACTGAGCCTTCGGGAACTCCACTAGTGACGTTGCTCCAATGGGATTTAGTGCCGTTAATGGCATGCTCACTCGCTGTTTCCTGTCCTGTAACCACGCCCTTTGCTAAAGTCGAGATATACCACATCATAATTGTGCCCCTCGTCCACCGATTCGAAAACAGATGAAAAGAATGTTAATAGATTAGTTAGACATGAATGCCCGCTTGTGAAGCTATGCAGGGAATCATTGATCAATTGGTGCTTCTCCAGGTGATTTTGAATAGAGTTTGAAATGATTGCTTCCAGTAATTTGCCTACTATTGATTGGGCGGTAGTTAGAGGATAGTGATCTATCCCCCTTCTTGAAAATCGGTATTACATTCGCTATCCTCCATGATTCTGGTACTACACCTGTTTTTAAGGACATGTTAAACAACTTTGCTAAGGGCATACTAAGTTCTTCCTTACATTCCTTTAATACTCTGGCAAATATCTCATCGGGACCTGGTGACTTATTTGGCTTTAGTCTGTCTATTTGCTTACTAACATCGTTACTAGTCACTACTATCTCACTTAATTTGTTTTCTTCACTATCTCTGAATAGAGTCGGTGCCTCGGGTATCATGTTTAAATTTTCGGTGGTGAATGTATAATATGGACACGAAGTAGTACCTTAAGCTGTGTGTTCTTATATTACTCTATTAATTGGGTATAGTAAAGTATTACAGAACATGTATTAATCCTATGTAATATTTCCATTTATTATGCACCATGTTATGTATGTGAATTATCATATTTACATATTATGTAATCAGCTTGTGAATGCTGGCATCTGTACATGCCAGCGCGGAGTGATACAGAGAGTTGAGATCGCTAGTCCTTATGGTGTGGAAGCCCACTGTCTATTTGTTTCCTCTGTATATCTCCCGTACGAGAATAAGAACCTATTTTCAAGAAAACAAGTGTTTGCCTATACCCTCCGTAGTGTAGAACATTTTAGGGGTATCAAAGACAAACATAGAGTGAAAACTGTTGAAAAATATTTATTCAGATTATTGCTCATTTCTCCGTCGTTATCAGTTAGCTCACCAGTATCTGACTGTATTGGTCCAATCTTTTCTCGTGTTTTAGTTTGATACATTTGGTAGAATCCTTTGGGGTTTGTCTTCGCCTCCCTTGCTATCCTTACCTCATTATTCCTCTTGGCTTTCCTTATCTCGGTTTCAACCCTACTCGCCAATACCTTATAATAATCCCGGAGGTAAATTTCGCCACGATTTATCCTTCTACCTATAGCCTTCCTATGGCCAATGATGTTCTTTAAATAATTATTAATCCATTTAGGGTCATTGTTGTCTGATCTGAGTTTTTTGTATGGTATGTTCTGCCTTTGTGCATTAAGTAACTCATTATTTAAATTGTCGTGGAACTCGGCAATTTCAGATCTCGTTATCAGTTCAGCTTCAACCGTCAGGTCTCCTGGTATGGTGAGGTCACCCTCTGTGGGTGCATTGAGTGAGGTCACCTCATGTGAGGTCATGTAGCTCACCCCCAAGCGTGATACCCCCTCCCTCCGCTGTCTCTTCAAACTGTCAAAGTTTGCCCTTCTGAAATATGGGACTTTTGTGGAATTTTCCTTCCGTCTGCCCTGAAAATCTAACTGGAATCTAACTTCTTTGTGATCGCTGTTTGCAAGCTCGTTCCCTACCTCGACATTGCTAATGAGGTTTTCTCTATACTCAAGCAAGAACATGAGAACATAAAAATGGAGGAGATTGCAGCGAACCTATTGACCCATAGTGGGCAGTCCCATTTACACCTAACCCCTATTGCTCATTTGTCCAGCCAACCTATATTTGAAGCTATCCAGTAAAATAAGGGATGTTTATACTGAAATTAATCACAATCTTACAAGATTTCCAACAATGCGAGTTATATTCTCCTAAGTCAAGTCAGTGCCATCTTATAAGCAAAAAAACTAAACCTTCCGCCTTTCATAATCCTTGACTAAGCATTAATCTCCTCTACTGGCTGTCGACACTCCACCTCCTCCCAGCCAGCAGTGGGTGAGCAGACAACATTAATAACGATTAATAAGAACACAAGTGACAGTAAAATACTTATCTTTACCTTCTAATTCAACTTGTTATTTAAAGATATCATAGTGGAAAGTCTCATAGAGGATCATTATGGTATCAATTTTATCTCTTTAACACAAATAAAGTAAAAATTTACATTTGTTGAGAGTTAGGGAGGAAGGGGGAGAAGGGTCCATTGGGGGGGGGGTAAAAGTGACTGTGACAACCCCCTCCCCCCCAAAAGGGTCGCCTCACTGCTCGTTTGTTTGTTTTTCATTAATTAGTAAAGATACGTTTCTGTAATAATCTGTGCTTATTAATAACTGTACCCTTCATATTCAGTACAGTATATTATAGTAATACAGGTATGTATATACCTCAGGGAAAAATGTCATTCAAGACATCTTCAGGAAATAAGACCCACTAATCTCACACCCAACAATGGGTGACCTGACATTGCATCAGATCAGATTAGTAACATGACCCAATAATCTCCCACCCATCCTGCATCACAAGTGTTTAAGACATGATTATCTATGTATTACAGTCAATTGAGTGAAGTGTCTGCCTATTTTAGGCTAAAGATGACAGGATCTACTGGCGAGTACAATATACAGTACACAAGAACACTTGCCAACAGTTCGTAACAGAGAAGTGACCGATCGCCAAGCGCCTAACGAACCGATCGGTGATAAAGAGGATAAAAGTAACACGTCTCTAATCATGCCCGTATCATATAAAGCTTTTGTTTTTTAAAATATGTTTATTTAACCAAACTTTTAGATAAAGTATTCAGGATTGTTTTGATAAAAAAAATGGTGTCTAACGAATTTAGAACTGATTTTTTATAAAAGAATAGAATTCCCATCATTATATCGTATAAAAACAGTTTGTTAAAAGATTTTGTATTGGAAACGTCTCGGAGATAATTTATTAAGGATCCTTATGGTATGAAATTCATCTCCCTATCACAATTAGCCACGCTTGAGAGGAAGGGGTGCCACAGACCATCCCCCTCACCCCAAAAAGGTTCACACACACACACACACACACACACACACCAACAACCACCCACACACACACCAACAACCACCCATACACACACACACCAACAACCACCCACACACACACACACACAACAACCACCCACACAACACACCAACACAACCACAAACACACACACACCAACAACCACCCACACACACACACCAACAACCACCCACACACACACACCAACAACCACCCACACAACACACACCAAAACCACCCACACACACACACACACACACACACCAACAACCACGCACACACCAACAACCACCCACACACAACCAACAACCACACACACACACACACCAACAACCACCCACACACACACACCAACAACCACCCACACACACCAACAACCACCCACACACACACACACCAACAACCACCCACCCACACACACCAACAACCACCCACACACACACCAACAACCACCCACACACACACACACACCAACAACCACCCACCCACACACACACCAACAACCACCCACCAAACAAACCAACAACCACCCACACCCAACCACACACACACACACACACACACACACACACCAACAACCACCCACACACACCAACAAACCACCCACACACACACACCAAACCACCCAACACACACAACAACCACCCACACACACACACCAACAACCACCCACCCACACACACCAACAACCACCCACCCACACACACCAACAACCACCCACCCACACACCAACAACCACCCACACACACACCAACAACCAACCCACACACACACCAACAACCACCCACCCACACACACCAACAACCACCCACACACACCAACAACACCCACCCACACACACACCAACAACCACACACACACACACACCAAACAACCACCCACACACACAAACAACACCCACACACACACACCAACAAACACACACCACAACCAACACCACCCAAACACCCAAACAACCACACACACACACCAACAACCACCCACACACACAACCCCAACAACCACCCACACACACACACACCAACAACCACCCCCCACACACACACCAACAACCACCCACCCACACACCCAACAACCACCCACACACACACACCAACAACCACCCACACACACACACCCAACAACCACACACACACACACCAACAACCACCCACACACACCAACAACCACCCACACACACACACCAACAACCCACCCACACACACACACAACAACAAACCACACACACACACCACAACAACCACCCACACACACACAACCACCACACAGCCAACAACCACCCACACACACACACACCAACAACCACACACACACACCAACAACCATCCACACACACCACCAACCACCCACACACCAACAACCACCCACACACACACACACACCAACAACCACACACACACACACACACCAACAACAACCACCCACATACAACAACCATCTGTACCCCACACACACCAACCACACACACACACAATTCAACAACCACCCACACACACCAACAACCACCCACATACACACACCAACAACCACCCACACACACCAACAACCACACACACACACACACAGCTACACACACACACACAATTCAACAACCACACACACACACATACCAACAACCACCCACACACACACACACACACCACACACCTGCATACATGGATGAATGAAATAACCACCCACATGCACACCAACAACCACCACACACACACACACCAACAACCACCCACACACACACACCAACAACCACCCACACACACACACACACCAACAACCACCCACACACACCAACAACCACCACACACACACACACCAACAACCACCCACACACACAATTCAACAACCACCCACACACACACACCCTGCTAACAACCACCCACACATACACACACAGCCCAACAACCACCCACACACACCAGTCAACCACCCACACACACACACACACACACACACACACACACACACACACACACACACACACACACACACACACACACACACACACACACCAACAACCACCCACACACACCCAACAACCACCCACACACACACACCAACAACCACCCACACACACCAACAACCACCCACACACACACACCAACAACCACCCACACACACACACCAACAACCACCCACACACACACACCAACAACCACCCACACAATATTGCCCAACAACCACCCAATACAATCAATGTCCACCACATACACACACACACTCCAACATCAACCACCCACATACACACACACATGTACTCCAACAACAACCACCCACATACACACACACACACTCCAACAAACAACCACCCACATACACACATTCCAACAACAACCACCCACATACACACACACCCAACAACAACCACCCACATACACGCCCACAGTCCAACAACAACCACCCACATAACCACACACTCCAACAACAACCACCCACATGACACTAAACAACAACCACCCACATACACACCCAACAACAACCACCCATACACACACCAACAACAACCACCCACATACACACACTCCAAACAACAACCACCCACATACACACACTCCAACAACAACCACCCACATACACACACACCCAACAACCACCCACATAAAACACACTCCAACAACAACCACCCACATACACACACACACTCCAACAACAACCACCCACACACACACACCCAACAACAACCACCACACACACACTCCAACAACAACCACCCACATACACACACACTCCAAATAAATAACCACCCACATACACACACACTCCAACAACAACCACCCACATACACACATTCAACAACAACCACCCACATACACACCAACAACAACCACCTACATACACACACTCCAACAACAACCACCCATATATACACATACACACTCCAGTCAACAACCAATATACACACACACCCCAACAACCACCCATACAACACACTCCAACAACAACTAATTGGTATACACACACACTTAACAACAACCACCGCATATACACACACACTCTAACAACAACCACTCAGAGCAGCACACACACCTAACAACAACCACCTAATATATAAATAAGACCCAAAGCAACAACCACCACACACACACATACCCAACAACAACCACCCACATACACACACTCCCACGCCAACAACAACCACCCACATACACACACACACACTCCAACAACCACCCACATACACACACCCAACAACAACCACCCACACACACACACACTCCAACAACAACCACCACATACATGCACACTCCACACACCCACATACACACACACTCCAAATGGAACAACCACCACATACACACACACATCTAAACAACAACCATCCATATACACACACACTCCAAACAACAACCACCCACATACACACACACACTCCAACAACAACCACCCACATACACACACACTCTAACAAACACCACCCATATACACACACACAATCTAAACAACAACCACCCACATACACACACACACCCAACAACAACCACCACATAAACACACTCCAACAACAACCACCTACATACACACACACATTTCAGCCAATAAACACCTATATATACACATATTTAAATAAATAACCACCTACATACACAATACACCCTAACAACAACCACCCACATACATACAAGGCGGCTTCAACAACAACCACGCACATAAAATAACATTTCCAAACAACAACCACCCATATGTCATTACATTCAACAACAACCATCCACACACACACATTCCAACAACAACCATCCACATACACACACATTTCAACAACAACCACCCACATACACACACACTCCAACAACAACCACCACATACAAACACATTCCAACAACAACCCATATACACACACATTTCAACAACAACCACCCATATACACACACACTCCCAACAACAACCACCCACATACACACACATTCCAACAATCATCCATACACACATCAACAACAACCACCCATACACACACACTCCAACAACAACACCCACAGAGAATAGTATTTCCAACAACAATCAATTTAAGATATTATTACGATCAACAACAACTCATATATACACACACACTCCAACAAATACCACCACAGCACACAATATTCCAAATAACAACCACCCATACATGTCAATAATAATTCAACAACAACCACCCACATACACACACACTCCAACAACAAACCACTCACATACACACACTCCAAACAAATAACCACCACATACACACACACACTCCAACAACAACCACCCACATGGCACACACACTCCAACAACAACCACCCACATAATAATAATACACCCAAACAACAACCACCCACATACACACACACTCCAACAACAACCACCCACATACACACACACTCAACAACAACCACCCACATACACACACACTCCAACAACAACCACCCACATGACACACACACCCACAACAACCACCCATGAGCACACATACACCCAACAACACACTCCATACACACACACTCCAAACAACAACTACCCACATACACACACACTCCAACAACAACCACCTATGCTAATACACACTCCAACAACAACAACCACCCAGTATGCATAATACACACTCTACAATAAAATAACCACCACATACACACACTCTAACAACAACCACCCATACACACACACACCCAACAACAACCACCCACATACACACACACTCCAACAACAACTTTACCCATACACACAACACTCCAACAACAACCACCCACAGCACACACACACTCCAATGTAACAACCACCCCTACATACATTATTAACACACTCCAACAACAACCACCCACATACATACACACTTAACAACAACCACCCACATACATGTCATTACCCAACAACCAATCATACATACACACACAACCACACATACACATACACACACACACTCCAACAACAACCACCTACATAAACATACTCAATAGACCACCACATATACATCTAAATAGAACAACCACCATATATATACATTATTCCAACAACTACTACCCATATACACACACTCTAAATACAACCACCCTACATTCCAACAACAACCACCCACATATACGTACACTCCAACAACAACCACTCCACACCACAGCCATGGATTCCAAGAACAACCACCCATGATATACTAATAATATTCCAACAACAACCACCCACATACACACACATTCAAACAAACAACCACCCACATACACACACCCTCCGTCAACATCAACCACCACATACACACGTACACCCAACAAATAACCACCCACATACACACACACACATTCCAACAACAACCACCCATATATATTACACATTCCAAACAAATAACCACCACATACACATATTCCAACAACAATCACCACATACACACACCCTCCAACAACAACCACCCACATACACACATGCACATCACAACAACAACCACCACATACACACACATTCCAACACCAATTTACACACATGGCCCAAACAACACCATATACACACCCAACAACAACTAATTACATACATTACACTCCAACAACAACCACCTACATACACACACCCAATAACAACCACCCACATACACACACATATTCCCAATGTAGCCACCATGAAAGTGTCAATACACACTCCCAACAACAACCACCCACACACACACACATGGCTCTAACAACAACCACCCACATACACACACACATTCAACAACCCACCCACATACACACACTCCAACAACAACCACCCACATACACACACACACTCAACAATGAACACCCCACATACACACACACTCCAACAACAACCACCCGAGACATAATACACACTCCAACAACACCAACCAACGTACATACACATTAACACTCCAAATAACCACCACATACACACACGACCTGAACAACAAATCCACCCCATACACACAAATACACTCCCAACAAAATAACCACCCACATACACACATATTCAAACAACAACTAATCACATACAAATACATTCCAAACAACAACCACCCATACACACACACACACCAACAACCACCACCCACATACACACACACACCCCAACAACCAACGCACATATACACATACCCCAATGAACCACCACATACACACACACACACCAACAACAACTACCCACACATACATTACCCCAACAACAACCACATACACACACACACACACTGCAACAATGAAACACCCACATACACACACACTCCAACAACAACCACCCACATACACACAGTCACACCTTAAATAAACAACCCACATACACAATAATACTCCAACAACAACAACCCACAGTATACACACACTCCAACAACAACCACCACATAAAATAATACACCCAACAACAACTGCACCCATACAAGCACACACACCAACAACAACCACCCACATACATACACTCCAACAACAACAACTCCACATACAACACACTCCAACAACAACCACCACATACACACACACCCAACAACAAAATCTATATCCACATACACACATATTTCAACAATTAACCACCTACACACACACAATAATATTTCTCTAACAACAATCACCCACATATACACACACACTCCAACAACAAAATTCACCCACATACACACACACTCCTAACAACAACCACCCACATATACACACACATCAACAACAAATCCACCTATATACATTACTATTACTCCAACAAACAAACCACCCACATATGCTAATAATTGAACAACAACCAATTCTACATATACACAATAATAATTCAAACAGCAAATTTCACTGCATAAAGGTTAATAACACCTGAACAACAACTACACCATAGCTACAGTCAATACACCAACAACCACCCACATACACACACACACACACTCCAACAACAACCACCCACATACACACACACTCCAATGCAACAACCACCCACACACACACACTCCAACAACAAATCACTCCACATACACACACTCCAACAACAACCACCCACATACACACACACACTGAAACACCACCCAATATACACACCCAACAACAACCACCCACACAGCACACACTCCAACAACCACCCACATACACACACACTCCAACAACAACTACCTACATACACACACATCAAACAACAACCACCCATATACAAGTACACCAACAACACACACATCAAATAAACGAAAAGTATACACACACACCTAACAATACCCAGCATATACATAACACTCCAACAACAACCACCCACACACACACTCCAACAGCAACCACCCACATACACACACACACTCCAACAACAACCACCACATACACACACACACCACCACATAAGGACATGCATCACCATCAACCTACACACACACACACACCCAACAACAACCACCACA
Source organism: Homarus americanus (assembly GCF_018991925.1). NCBI lineage: Eukaryota > Metazoa > Arthropoda > Malacostraca > Decapoda > Nephropidae > Homarus > Homarus americanus. Next base: position 5,550,730 of record NW_024740094.1, read on the forward strand.
TACACACACACTCCAACAACAACCACCC
>NW_024740094.1:5550857-5678347 GCF_018991925.1 Homarus americanus
CCTCCAACAACCACACCCACGCCCCAACATCACCCCCACCTCCACAAACACACACACCTTAACACCACTCACACACCCTCCACACACACACACCCAACACCACTCACACACCCCTCCACACACCCCAACACCACTCACACACCTCCACACACACACCCCAACACCACTCACACACCTCCACACACACACACCCCAACACCACCCACACACCCCTCCACACACACACCCCAAACACCACCACACACCCCTCCACACACACACCCCAACACCACCACACCTCCACACACACCCCAACACCACACACCCTCCACACACACCCCAACACCACTCACACACCCAACACCACCACACACCTCCACACACACACACCCCAACACCACTCACACCCTCCACACACACACCCCAACACCACTCACACACCCTCAACAAGGAATTAAGACAGTAAACATGTGGAGTGAGGGTCTTGTGTGACAAATTTGGTGGCGTGATCATGAAGTTGTGAGTTAAATTTCAACTTTTGGTTTTGGACATTCATTTTCCACTCCATCTCTAATTACCCACACCTCTGCTTTCTCCTCCATATTTTAAAATGTTATGTAACATAATGTTGAAGGGATACAACTTTGCTACTTATACTTATCATGATCTCCCTAATTTAAGGTTTGAGTTTATTCAAGACATCTTCAGGTCATGAGACCACTAATCACTCCACCCAAGGGGTGACCTGACATTCTATCAGAAAGTCAGTAATATGAGACCACTAATCCCCCACCCTACCTCCAAATGACACTGAGTCAGGTCAGGTCCCCCAAAATACTTTAGCTTCCATCTTTATTCAAGACACTTTTAGAAATGCTCTTGATTTTCAACCCAGGAATTTTTTTTCCCAAACCTGGAAATTTTTGGATAATTCCGGCTTAGGGAATGATTTTCCGGGCAAATTTCAATTCCAGTTACAGGGGGTATTGGAGATTTCTGGGTTTGAGGGATTCCGGGTAACGGAGATATTACTTGTACTGTATATATAATACACTCACACACACAATTGTGTGTGTGCACATGTATATGTGTGCATGTATGTACATGTGCATGACTGTGCATGCATGCATGTGTGTGTGTGTGTATGTGTGTTCTGTACAACCATGAGTAAAATATTAGTAGAATAATCTTACTTGAGTCTCAGCCCTGAGTGACAGCTGTGAGTCTGGCTACCACCTCACCCAGAATTTCTTCTCCTGCTTCGTTTCCAGGTGTTCCAGGCAGTTAATTAGCAGGCATTCACCTTGATGGTAAAATATGCTTAAACCTGATGGAGATTGGTAAAAAGACAGCTATAAGTCATAAGAACATTTTGTGATTGACAAATATAAAGATTGTAAAGACTGAACTATGCTATTACTAACAAGACAGTGACAAGTTCTTTAACAATTCTACTGTACTGGATTGTATAGCATAGTACAGTATAGTAAATGCCAAATATTAGTCCATTGGTCATCCATGGATACAAACAATTAAATAACAATAAGTTATGGGGTTCTCGGCTTGTCAGACAGGAGAATTATGCATAACTAAAACTTCATCAGATTTATAAATTAAAATAATGATATATTTTACAGTAACACTGTACAGTATCCTGCTACACTGTCCGGCATGTCCTGCTAACATGTTAACTATCAGTGAACAAAAGATAATAATGGGTCAATAAAGTGTTGACAGTTAATATACTTGTAGCTTCTGCAAATGACTCCCTAGTGCCCAATAACACAAGCCAGCAGCTCTTCCGTCTGAGTAAATTTCTGCACTAAATGTTCTTATCTCAGTTCCCATTCAACAGGAAATCCACTGTGAATGGCTAAAAGCATAGTCATCTAGTGGTTTTATACAAAATCACACTACCTGGCTTGGCCAAGCACTGGCGTGTTCAGGCAACAACACACCTTCCACACTACTTGTGCCTGCAGTGCACACCACACATACACCATGACCCCCCATGCACACACACACACTTCTCATTTCAGCATCCAGCTCCCAGTCTGTGCACATATGCTGGGCTGACCTGTGGTATGCAGTTATTGTAGTGGTGGTGGAATGGCTTGGAAGTGGGGGCTGGTATAGTAGTGGTTTGGTAGTGGGGTTTGGTATATAGTAGTGATGTGGTAGTGGCAGGAAATGGGGCTGGTGTAGTAGTAGTGTGGTAGTGGGGTTGGTGGGAGACAGCATGATTGTATTAAATGCTCTGGATATGAAACTTACCCTTGTAGTGGCTTAATGGTCCAACCAATAACACTCTTGCAGGGTGCAGCAAAGATGACTGCAGCTGTTGCCTCCTCAACTACCACCACAGAGTCTATAGAGATGCCTACTACACAGTCCACCTGAAAACAGATATACAGTATTATATATATATATATATATATATATATATATATATATATATATATATATATATATATATATATATATATATATATATATATATATATATATATATATATATATATAGTGATATATATTATAACAGGCTCTAATTAGTTTCTGAGCACTTGTTAAGTTATAGCATTAGATTAGTTATAGGGTTAATCCTTTCTGAGCCCCAAATACAACCATAACACTGAAAAATATAATAAAATTGTAAAAATTGTAAAAAGTACATAAATATGCATCTAAACCCTGAAATAAAGAATATCATTAATACTTGTAATAAAAAACAATAAATTATTAAAAAATAAATAAAATTTTTAAATAATAATGTTTAGATTTAGGAGTTTAAGGTTATAGCATTCTCAATTTTATATGTAAAACCGTTAGTTATAGGGATATTACGTTAGTAAGATCCGTTGGATATAGCATACCATGCATTCTCATTCAGTACCTTGCCAGAACAGGACTTTCACTTTCTAAGTGCATCTACTCATATCAGGGGTGAAGTATAATTTTTTTTTTTTTTTTTTTAGCTCATAACTCATACAAGTACCTGGCCAGAATATAATTTACATTGCTGGAATTCTTGCAATATGATGATCATTTGAATATAAACATCATGGATTTTGCATTAGACATACAAATTTTAGATCTAATGTAATAATTTGGTTTTACACAAAGCAAATATTTTATCTTTTGTGCAAAATATAGGAAGTTTACATTCAAAATATTCTGACCTGCAAGGAATCCAGAAATGTCAATTATATTATCCAAACTTTAGTCTGAGGTATTATATATTACTATATGTTAAAATCTAGTGTTTTCATCCAAACATTTCTCAGAGGTAGGAGCCAGTGAGCTAGGAAAGGGGAGGAGTTTAGTCCATTATTTGAGTGGACATTAACCTGGCGACTGTATTTCTCTTAAATATTTATTGTGTGAGCATACCATCATAAAATTAAGATGTTATTTTTACTGCAACATAGGTATTGTGTCGGAAAAAGTGGAGTTTGGGGGTCGGGCCAGTCTCTATTGGAATTAATCCAATATGTTCTGTTGTTCACTTTACGCGGTTTTCACTTTCCGTGGTACCCTGTGGGTTCAATTGACCGCGTAAATTTACTACTGTATATACAATCTGCGCGGAATGTTAGATCGTGTGCTGAAAAAATATTGATATTTACGATTATGTTATATAAATAAAGTCAAGTAACACTTACCACTTCAATTAATACTTTGTAGTGTTTCCTCTGCGCTTCAGACAGTCTTTTTAGCCGAGGAACACTGTCAGCAAGGTTTTAAGAGGTCAGGTGGCAAATTAGCGGGTATCCTGATGGCTGCCTCTAGCTTAGGATTGATGATGTGTCAGCGTCGCGCAGAGCGATGTAACAATGGACCACAAATTTTTCTGTGGGTTAAGATCTGGGCTACTGCCAGGCCAGTCATTAAAAAGGTACCTCAGATCTTTGAGCCACTGTGTGTGCACAGCAGTGTGGCATGGGGCGCAGTCCTGCATGAAAAAGAGCTTGCCTTGGTTTTATCAAATGATTCAGGTAAAAATCACTGAGCAGTTCAAGATAGTTGTACTGATTCATTATCTGGTTCTTAGGGAGGTTACTAGTTCACCAACACCATAATCGTAAAAGGCCCAAACCATAAGCGGGGCAGGGTGCTTAACAGTCTTTACAGTGTACTGTGGGAGGTCTGGCGTCTGAGTGGGGGGGGCAGTACACCCTCCCTCCATTACTCCCAGTCACAGAAAAGGTAGCCTCATCCGACCATAATACACTCCTCCATGTCTCTAAATCCCACACTTCATATTTCTTGCAAAAATTCCACTCTATTTTCCGTCTGTCTCTTTGTCAACAGAGGGTTTATGGTTGAACATAATCTTAAATCCCAGGTCATCGGTGCAGGGCTTGTTGAACACAACATAACGAGACTGACTCAAAAGCGGGGGTTCTCTCTTTCACTTCACGTGCTGTGGTGAGGATTGGACCGACAGTCGAAAACCTTAAGTGTCGTGGAGACAATAATTTAAGCCTACCAGACTTAGGTAATGGGAGCTGGTAACTCTCGTCCTCTCTCAAGGTCACGGAAGCGTTTGACAAGATTTTGAACAACTCGTAATGCCACACCAGTCTGAGCGATATCTCTCAGTACATGGTTTAAGCACATTGCAATAACTGCTGCAATATAGTCTCTTGTAGTAACCCTCCTGGACATCTCTGATGGCCACTATGTCGAGTTAATGCACCTTAAACTAGACAAAAGCGTGGCCACGGCGGCGGGAACCCGCACAATAAATATTCCCCTCACAGCAGCCAGGCGCACTGACTACAAGCCGTGGCGTGTTCTCAGTTGCCGTCAGCACTTGCCAACAAACCAAGGTTTTGACATCTACATCCCAGGACAGGCTTCACAACATATGATCTTATTTTGCGAGAACTTGGTTAGTCGGGCCCTATCGCGACTTAACATTCCGCCAAGACTGTATATGTGTGTGTGTGTGTGTGTGTGTGTGTGTGTGTGTGTGTGTGTGTGTGTGTGTGTGTGTGTGTGTGTGTGTGTGTGTGTGTGTGTGTGTGTGTGTGTGTGTGTGTGTGTGTGTGTGTGTGTGTGTGTGTGTGTGTGTGTGTGTGTGTGTGTATATATATATATATATATATATATATATATATATATATATATATATATATATATATATATATATATATATATATATATATATATATATATATATATATATATATATATATATATATATATATATATATATATATATATATATATATATATATATATATCAGGTCACCTCTGTATATTTAAGCTCTCTCTGTCCATGTAATTCAGTTGCTCTGAAGATGTCTTGAATAAAGACTAAAGCTAAGGTGTCTGTTTCTTTCCAGTGTGAATTTATCGCTGATCAGCTTAGCCCAGCAATCGCCATGACTGTGTGTATATATATATATATATATATATATATATATATATATATATATATATATATATATATATATATATATATATATATATATATATATATATATATATATATATATATACAGTCATGCGCCGGTTAACGTCCTAGATACGTTCTTGGAAACATGACGTTAACCGAAATGGACGATATCCGATCACCACATAAACTTTTTATTTATACTTATGTGTATGTGGAATACTAAATACATACATATACACTTTTACTCTTAAATCACTACTGTAATGTGATACAGGTGATTAATTTTTATCTCTTGTGCAAAATACATGATGTTTATATTAAAATTATTCACTGTTTTACAAGGATTCCAGCAACGCCGAGCAGATGGGGGAGAGAGAGGGTGCGAGGGGGGAGGGGAGGTAGTACGTTTGACAGTTGGCACAGGCCCAGGTCTAACGCGTGTATATTTATCAGTTCTTAGGTGACAAGCTTCTCTCTTATAAAAATCCAGTGAAATGACCTGGGTGAATATAATTAACATAGCTGGGATTCTTGTAAGATACTGATTTATTTGAATATAAACATGTTGTAATTCGCACTAGACATAACAATTTTAGTACCGTAATCAAATTAGTACATGTGCAGTCCAGCTTTGCACTAATTTAATTTACGTTTATTTTAGTATGGTGTGCGAATGTAAATGGGTGAAAATAAATGAAGAAATTTATGTAAATCTACCTAAAAATACAGTCGAAAATTTTTTATAAAATGTACTACAGTATTGTACACTAATGTACTACATTTTTTACATCTTGAGCAAAATATATGACGTTTATATTCAAATTAATCTCTGTCTTGCAAGGATTTCAGCAATGCAAATTATATTATCGTAACTATAGTCTGAGATATTATATAAAATAAACATAAAGAAATCACCAGGGTGGGAAGAGGGGGCGGGAGGAGAGGTGACAGAATGTCTGGCGTTTGTTTGTTTATTTATTTGAGATAATAAGATTTGACAGTTGGCGCTGAAGGCCTGCCTGCGTGTTTATTTATCATTACATAAGAGTGGCTAAGCTCTTCTCATAATTTTCCACCCAAACGACCTGGGTGAATATAACTTACATTGGAGGGATTCTTGTAAGATAGTACAGTGAACCCTCACTTTACGCGGTTAATTCAACCCACGGCGGGCCGCGTAAAGTGAGAAACGCGTAAAGTGAACAACATAACATATGGGATTAATTTAAATAGAGACTGGGCCGACCCCCAAACTCCACTTTTTCAGACACAATACTTACGTTGTAGTAAAAATAACTTCTTAATTTTATGATGGTATGCACACACAATTAATAATTAAGAGAAATATCAATAATATTAGGTTTTTTAACACTTACATTAGTAGAAAATATGGCTGGGCACACGGGGATGGGGGGTTGGTTCCAAGGCAGAGGGCAGATTATTGGCCCTCACCTGTATCATTTGTATCAATTGTATCACTATCCACCACAGAGGCTTGCAGGGCCTCTTTGTCAAACCCCACAAAGTCCATATAAGTCCATATCCTCACTATAATTATCACTATCACTGACTTGGGCCGGCTGTGGTGGGTGGCGGGTGAAGAACTCGGTAATGTTTTGATGACTGGGCGACCTTGTGCGCACCCTGCTCGCGCCGCACTCCGCGTAAAGGGGTACACGCACCTTGGAATGTGAGCATTCCGGTTTCGGCAGGGTACCGCGTAAACGTGGAAACGCGGAATGTGGGACCGCGTAAAGCGAGGGTTGACTGTAATTTATTTGAATGGTTTTTTTTTTTCAATTTAAATTTTAATTGTTTATTCCTTGATAGAGGAAGTGGGATCCTAGTGCTGTCACTTGGTACCCCTGTACCATAACACCAGAAGCAACTGGCCAGTGTCACAAGTATATACAGTCATCCCTTGGTTATCGCGCCTAATTGGGACCCCGCTGATAACGAAAGTACAGAACCTATGGGATTTATTCTAATTAGTTCCAGGCACCCAAGACCCAAGTTTCCCATTTTACGACCATTTATACCCACTTAATATATATATAATGTTATGGTAAATATCTTAAACACACATAGGCATGGCTAGGCTAGGTTTATTACAAAGTGATGAAAAGGGTACGCTTAATACTGTAGTCCACAAAACATGTAGCTACAGTGGGGTATGCTATAACGAACGTAATTGGTTCCAGAACCTCGTTCGTTATAGCATTCGTTCGTTATAGGATTAATCCGTTCCAGGCCCCCAAATACAACCACTTAACACTGAAAAAATTCTGTGGAAAATGTAAAAAATACAGTATTTTATCTTACCTTAGTGTTATTCAGCATGCAGGTACCCCTAAACACTGGCACATCACTATCACTTCCACTGGGAGTCTTGGCTTTAAGGTCCTCAAACAATTGTTTAGCCTTCTCACAAATTATAGCTTCACTAATGTTACCACCTGCCATTTCTTTCTCCTTTATCCACACTAAGAGTAAATTTTCCATCTCTTCAATCACATTACACCTTGCTTTGCTAAGTCTAAAGATTCCCTTAGCCACTTGCACAGTTTTTAACTCCTCTTTATTCTTCAAAATCGTACATATAGTCGATTTAGCCATCCCATACATCACTAAGTTTCGCAATGCTTCTTCCATTCTCACGTTTCTTTATAATTTCTTAATTAGTTTCAAGGGTTATTAGCTTTCTCATTCGCTTTGGACGATTCATTGTTACAATTGTATACATGTATAACAAAATAGTTATACAAATAACGCGAATTTCCACATCAAAAGACGAAATTTCAACAATAACAGTGGTGCACTGGCTACACAATGAGACAAAGATGGCGCCTGACGCTCTTGTTGTGGGTCGGGGTACAACAATATTCATGCGCCAGGCGAAATAGTCCCGTATTCATCCGCGTTTGTTGTAGGAGTTGCGTTCGTTATAGCATTCTCAATTTTATAGGTAAAACCGTTCGTTATAGGAATATTCGTAGTAGGATCCGTTCGTTACAGCATACCCCACTGTATGCTTTTTTATTTGGTCCCCCGTCATACGAGTCCGATTCTGTAACATCAGGACGCCTGAGTCCTCCGTTGTCTCTCTTAATCTTAGAGTGCACCAGAAACTTTACTATTTTTAGTAATGCCACAGAATTTAAAATTGCAACCCCAATTGCAACTGGGGTTGCAATTGTTGAGGCAACTAGATATGTCTGATTACAGCAAATGTGTTATTGTCAATTTGTAGGTGAAAGATTTTATCCTCAATAGATGTAGGTTAACATTTCACCTGTAGGCAAATGCTTAGAAAAGCCTAAGTAAGGAAGCATATTCCTTTAACACATAATATCTGACCAGTATGGGGAGGGTCATCGTGTCTCCATCAGGGGGTCGTGGAGTGGTTATTGAACCAGTCTGAAAATATTTCTCTGGTTACCCATGCTTTCTTGTTGGCATAATAATGCACAGGTAAATTGTGTACACCTTTCATACATCTTGGTCGTCGGCTTTTTCCAATCACTGCCAACTTTAACTTGTGTGCCTGCAGCATTGGCACACTCAAGAACAGTCAACCTGTCCTTAGCATCCTTAACACCTGTTGGTGCTCTCTCATCAGCGGTTGTTAACGTTTTTCTAGGAACATAGCGCCAGTACAGAGCTGTTTCATCAGCATCGTAAATTTGTTCACGACTAAGGTTTTCATCAGATATAATTTTGGCAAATTCGTCAATGTAATGTTCAGCTGCTTCATGATCAGCAGAAGCTTTATCACCACAGATTTTCAGATATTTTATACCATGACGCTTCTTAAATTTCTGCAGCCAACCTTCTGAATATTCACACTCACCATCAATGTTCAGTTCTTCGTGGTGTATTTTACCTTGTTTCATGACCATCAAACCAGTCAGTGGAATACCTTCAGTTCTTCGTTGTCGAATCCACTCAATCAGCACGCGGTCAAGATCTTCATTTTTTGCCCTATGCAATGTTTTTCTGTTTTGCATTATTAAGGGGTCATCACTGTCAGTGTAAAACTTTAACAACTTGTCTTTCTGTTTCTTTAAGTCATATACGGTGGTAGTTCCCACACCATATTCTTCAGTAAGATGCCGCACAGGTACACCACGATCAAGCTTCTGTAATAACTCCACTTTCTGTGCTATCGATAATGAGAGACGCTTCCTTTTCTTCTCGTTGTAACCCATAGGGGTATCTGAAGCTCTTTTTGGCATTTTCAGTGAAGTTAAACAAAATTACATAAAAATATGAGAGCAGCAGACACAAATGTGTGACTACAGTAGTAGCAACACTGAGACACATGGCGCCTCACTCACCCGCTGCCCGACGTTTGTCAAGCGCCCAAAAGCGTCAGGTCCAAGTCATGTTCGATTTCACAGTACTGTATGTATTACAGTACAGGTATTATTATTATTATTATTATTATTATTATTATTAATTTTATTATTATATTTTATTATTACTATTATTGTTATAATTATTATTTTATTGTGGTGTACAGTATTTTAATTACAATTTTTATTTACTGTACTATGAATAATTATTATTACTATTACATTTTCGCCCACCAGGCCCCGATGTGAGTCAGTGATTTATGCCCGGGTGGGCTAATCCCTGTTTAAAAAAAAAAAAAATTAAAAAAAAAAAAAAAATGCCCTACAAAAAACTTTCGGTTTTTAGAGCTTTTCGGTTTTCACAATTTCAGATAAAAGGTTGTCAACCTGTATTACAATAAAATATAAGTAGTCTTACAGTGTGCTGAAGGGCTGCATCATGCACAGTGAGCGGCCATGACAGGGCACCACGCACTGTGACGTCAGGAATGTACTTAACTCCTTTCTTTTCCTTCTTGCCACCACGAGAGAAGCCCATTAGTGCTGGAAAAAAGTTTGAGTCCTTATTGGTTGATGTATTCCAATAAAAAGTTCCAGAAACTGATTTTTTATACAAACTTATAGAGATATAAACACACATTTCCCATAAATAAAGCTTGTTGTGGAAAATACTGTTTCGAAGTTAAATGAGATATTATCATTTGAGTTAAAATCCAGATGTGGAATGTGTGGTTCACAAACCTCATGACATCAGATTTTGTCATGGAATACTACCATTCAACTCACAATTATAAGACAGAGTTAAGTCAAATTTCTCAAAAATTTTCTACCCTTACTGAAAAGTTTCCATAAATGATGATCTTACACTTTGTTTTAGATAAAACTCACAGAATTTAGTGGAAGTGTCGAGGGCAGTGGAAGACGAGTGGTTGAGGGCTAAATCTTTCAGGTACTCATGTCTTGTACGTGTTGCCATGGCAGCAAACTTCTCTGACCGCAATGCTGCTATTTCACCATTAATAGCTGAAATATGATGAAAATAAAATTATATAAATTGGTACTATTTTTAGATGACTTTAGATAAAAGTTATATTCTAAAAATAAAGAACACACCAGGTATAAAAATCAATATACAGTATACACAATCTGTATACAGTACAGTATATATATATATATATACAGTGACCCCTCGTTTAACGAACACCTCGGTTAACGTAATTTCGATTAACGAACTGCCTTCCATAAGGATCTTCAATTCGGTTAACGAAAAAAAATTCGCTTAACGAACTTCTTACGAACCGACCTCAACATGTTTTCGCTTGCACTGACCGGGCAACCAGCTTTAGTATCAGTCCGCCAATACATTAATCGGTTCTAGGGCTTAAATTCCTTACTATTTTTGTAAATATCAAGAAGTTTATACTATTCAATAATTTTAAAAGTTTAATATTCAATTTTTTAGTCATTTTAACAATTATTGAACAAAATTGAAGGTAAAGTGACTAGTTTAATGCGCGGCATCCAGCCTCTTAACACAGCAAACAGGCGTCAGTCTCTCTCTGTTTTCACTGGAGGTAACATCTTGCTTGAGACTCTCTTCAACTAAACGCTTTTTTTCTGTGTTTCCAAGCAAATTATTGGTCATTTTGAAATATATTTTATATATTGACAATATATAATGCAGTGCAGTGTTGATTTAAAGAAAATAATCTTGAATTAAACCAGAGAGCTAAAATTTTATGGGTGAAATGGCACCATGGGGTGACTTCTCTTCCACCCCAATACCTTCTCTTCTTCCTTCTCCTCCACCCCCATTCTAAATCCCATCATCATCATCATCATCCAGGAGCCTTCTACATACACACCTCAAAGTAAGTGAACTTTCTACCATTTTTGTTGAATTTAGGAAATTTTCGGTGAGCTGGAACCAATTACCCAAAAACCCATTGAAACAATGGTTTCGGTTAACGAACGTTTCGGTTAACGAACGACCTTCTGGAACGGATTGAGTTCGTTAACCGAGACACTATTATTGTTATTGTTATTGTTATATAATAATATATATATATATATATATATATATATATATATATATATATATATATATATATATATATATATATATATATATATATATATATATATATATATATATATATATATATATATATATATATATATATATATATATATATATATATATATATATATATATATATATATATATATACAGTGACCCCTCGTTAGAACTAATCCGTTCCAGAAAGTTGGATTCGTTAGAAAAAATTCGTTAACGAAACCATTGTTTCAATGGGTTTTTGGGTAATGGTTCCAGCTCACAAAAATTTCTAAATTCAACAAAATGGTAGAAAAGTTCACTTACTTTGAGGTGTGTATGTAAGAGGCTCTGGATGATGATGATGATGGGATTTAGAATGGAGTGGAGAAAAAAAGAGAATCAGTGAATAACACATTCACCCATAATTCAGTTGTTAATAACATTATTTGATTTGGATTATTATATATATATATATATATATATATATATATATATATATATATATATATATATATATATATATATATATATATATATATATATATATATATATATATATATATATATATATATATATATATATATATATATACTCACACAGTATTACCCGCCTAACGTGGTTTCACTTACGCGTTTATCATATCATGTGCCTCGCCAAGCTGAACTTTCACTTAACTGCAGTTTTTTCCACATATCGCTGTGAGGTGTGTCCGCTCGAGATGCTATTTTTAGATTTGCCCACCCTGCCTGACTGCCTGTTTTAGCTCATAAATTCATACAAATTACCGGCCAGAATATAATTTACATTGCTGGAATTCTTATAATTTGGTGATCATTTTGAATATAAACATCATATTTTGCATTAAACATACAAATTTTAGATACAAATTTTTCTCCAAATTAACTATGTTATCTTTTGTGCAAAATATATGACATTATATTCAAAATATTCTCGTCTTACAAGGAATCCAGCAATGTCAATTATATTATCTAACTTTAGTTTGAGGTATTATTTATTAAAATTTAGTGGTTATCACACATCTCCTTGGGACGGTTGGTGGGGGTGGGGAGGAGGGACCGACCGACCATCTGTTACCCTGTGAAGAATTTTTTTTTTTATTAACTGAAGATATTTGTTTTAGCTCATAAAATTCATACAAATTACGGGTCTGAATATAATTTACATTGCTGGAATTCTTATAATTTGATGATCATTTTGATATAAACATCATATTTTTGCATTAGACATACAAATTTTAGATAAAAATTTTTCTCAAATTAACTATGTTATCTTTTGTGCAAAATATATGACATTTATATTCAAAATATTCCTGGTCTTACAAGAATCCAGCAATGTCAATTATATTATTCTAACTTTAGTTTGAGGTATTATTTATTAAAATTTAGTGGTTATCACACATCTCCTTGGGGCCGGTTGGTGGGGGGTGAGGAGGAGGGGCCGGACCGACCATCTGTTACCCTGTGAAGAATTATTTTTTTTTATTAACTGAAGATATTTGTTTTAGCTCATAAAATTCATACAAATTACCGGTCTGAATGTAATTTACATTGCTGGAATTCTTATAATTTGATGATCATTTTGAATATAAACATCATATTTTTGCATTAGACATACAAATTTTTAGATAAAAATTTTTCTCAAATTAACTATGTTATCTTTTGTGCAAAATATATGACATTTATATTCAAAATATTCCTAGTCTTCAAGGAATCCAGCAATGTCAATTATATTATCTAACTTTAATCTGAGGTATTATTTAATACTAAATGTTAAAAACCCTGGAAGGATTGGTGGGGTGGGGGGAGGTTGGGACTGACGGCGGTTGGAAGAGGCAAGGTTGAGTCCATTATTTGAATGGACATTAACTTGGCGACTGTATTTCTCTATTTCTCTTAAGTATTAATTGTGTGCATGTACCATCATAAATTAAGATGTTATTTTTACTACAACATAGGTATGTGCCTTCAAAAGTGGAGTTTGGGGGTCGGGCGGTTTCTATTGGAATTAATCCCATGTTCTGTTGTTGTTCATAGCAGGACCCTCTGGGTTCAATTGACGCGTTAAGTGAAATTCTACATTTATATATGCTGATAACCACAAGTAAATCACTGTAGGTGCGCGTGATCTAGGTATATGCTGATAACCACAAGGAAAGAAAAACAGAAGTTCCCAAAAGCTTTACTGTAATTCACATCTTCAGGGGTGAGTACAGACTAGGTTATCAGCATATATATATATGTATGTATGTATGTATGTATGTATGTATGTATATATATATATATATATATATATATATATATATATATATATATATATATATATATATATATATATATATATATATATATATATATATATATATATATATATATATATATATATATATATTTATTTTAGCGGGAGAGAGGGGAGAGAGAAGACGGTGCTGCATTTAGCAGTTAAGGGGTGAGATGCAGTTTCTTAGAAAAAAATTTTTTCGGGGTCAGATGCATGTTTTCTCAGCACATGAGGACAGTGCTGTCTTTTTTAAAGGGGTGTAATATTCAGAAATTTCAGTGTAATTTCAAACGCGGCACATTGGAGACTGAGTTCAAGGTCGTCCGAGGAAGACCGGCGCTCTGCAAATGGCGAGAGTTTGTGAACTAGGCCTATGTGATACTAAAAGTAATTTACCAAATTAATATGGAGGCATTATGAAACTAAATATCAGTCATTAAATTATAAGTAATGGATCGTTTATCAGTCTGAATAATGTTCGGGTGTCCCAAAGTTATTAGTTAGGCGGAAAATATGTCACGTAAGCCTAACCTAACGCCTTTGAAGGACCGCGAGGCTGGCTAGTCCTCAGTCCTGTAGCATCGGACCAACATGATGTCCCTGCGTCCGTCACAGGAAATAGTCCGCGTGGCCTAGTCACCTGTGTTGTGCTATTGCAGTATAACAAGTAAGTCTCATTCGATCTCAGATAGGGTTAGATAGGGCAGTGATAGAGTTATCAAGAGCTAACAGTGAGTTAATTTCAGGGTTCGTCAGAACCCTTGACTGCGAGAATGATGACTGCGAAGATTGACTGCGTTGATGATTGAGGGTTGGCGATTATGCCGTTGGACCGATCAGTGTAGGTCTGTCACTGTTTAGCGGGGTATCAAAGGATCTCTTGAGTGAATCTAGCGTCTGGGTGCCCAGCTAGCGCCGGAGACGATCGTTGAGGTCATCAGCTCTCCTCTACCTCGCTCACAATACCACATATCTCAAGCAGCTTAGTGAAACCCTTTTTGCTAACGGAAGCTAAAGCTTCTCTCAACTGTACAAAGGTCTGATTGGCTCACTCCTTCCGCTTCATGGATGTACTGGGGGTAAAGTGAAGCCAACCGAGTGATCAGGATTGCACACTGGGGCCAAGAGTCAGTAGAGTTTAAGTACACTTTCCAAAGGTGGAGAAAAGCTGATTTGGGCCTTAAACTAAGGGTGCTGTTGGTTTGTACCTAAAACGACTACAGAGTGCAGGTGGAATCTGTGTGTGTGTTAGGTTAGGGGCATGGTTCACGGGTTTAGTGGACTCAGTAACTTCTTAATAATAGTGACAATAATTTTGTGTATAGTTATTAATATTTTCAGTTACTAATGTATGCTGTGTGCATTTAATATTTCTTTATAATCTCGATCTCAGGTATAACCTCTGATCCCCAGATCAGTGTTTAAGTTAGGTTAGGAAGTTTGTATCTGTTGGGGTAATATAATTTTGTTGGCGCCCTGAATGCCTATTCAGGGTGGAGTTAATAAACTCTGATTTTTATACCATTTTCTCATACCATTTTGGTGAATTGCCCTTAGGCCTATTCATGTAGAGTTATTAATTTCTTATTTTTTAATACCATTTCTCAGTGATTGATATTTTCTTGAAAGCCCTTAAGGCCTGGTTCATATTTGCAACAACATTTCTTAATACTTTAAACTTATTATCCTCTAATGAGGCATTGCCTGAGTTTCTAATAATTTCAACATCATGTATAACTTTTATTCCCAGAGTAGTATTTTAAGTTCAGGTTAAGTGAGCATATTTGTACCATTATTTGGTTGTGTTTGTAGTGTTGGAGGAATATAAGTGTAGAATTTTACAGTGTGTCTCATTCATCCCAGTCACAGACTTCTATCCTTCCACAGGTCAGCGGACAATTCATTTTGTTTAGTAGATTTAAGTGTTCTTGTACTGGTTCGGGATTTTTCTCCAAAGGCGTTTCCTGCAATTACCATCTAATAATCTTTAATAAACCCCAAGTCAAATGAGAAATTAAAAGTCCAGTAAATTCGACGGTTACATATATCAGGTTATTCCTCTCTAGTCCGGCATTCTGTGGTCGGAACGATTTTAGTTTGTCCAATAGGTAGATAGGCAGCTTTTTTTTTCTTATCTGAATTATTATTATTATTACAAAGTATTAAATTTTTGCCTCAGGCTAATGTGGGTTAGTGACCTATGCCGGGTGGGTAATCATAAAAAAAAAAAAAAAACAAAGCCACGGAAAAATTAAGGTTTGTTTACATCCGGCAGTTCGGCTCTCTCTCTCTATCTTTCTCTGCTTGTCTATAGAGTACAACATATAGCCCTTCAATATATATGAGCAGTAAATATGTGTTGCTTTCATATTCTTATCTAGAGTAATGACGATATGTTTTCACATGTCTTGTTTACATACTGGCAAGATTTCTTTTTTTACCATTAATGGTTAGTAACTTATATTGTTCCATTTATTAACATTAAATAACATTACAGGTACTTCAAACAACCATATTAATTTTTTTACATTAATTTTACTACAGCTAAAATCAGGGTCTTATTTTCTTCAGTTTTATATGTAGAACCAATCAGTCACTGATTTCGTAAGCTTTAACATAAACAATGCCGGCAGCCGTCTCGTCTCCTCTAATATTCCACGTATTATTACTAAAGTGTATTGTTAATTTTGCACACACAAACATTAATTCAATCAAAACAAATTCAGAAACATTAATTAAAATATACATGAACAGTAAATAAGTGTTGCTTTCATATTCTTATGTAATGTAATGAAGATATGTTTTCACGTGTGCGCACTTACATATGCGATCTCTCTTTTTTTCTTTACCATTATCGTTAGCTACTTCTATTGTTCCATTTATTAACATTAAATAACATTACTTAAAACAATCATATTAATTTTACTACAGCTACAACCAAGGTCTTATTTTCTTCAGTATTATATGTAGAACCAGTCAATCACTGGTTTTGTAATCAACGAAAACAATGCTGTGTCATTTCCTCGTGTGTTTTAATATTCTACGTATTATTAATGAATTGTATTGCTCATTTTGCACACATAAACATTAATTCAATAAAAAAGACATTGAGTAATAAACAATAATGAATCTTTTGTACAGAAGAGAAATGACGCTGTTTACATGATTATGCACGTTGTCTGCACGTTGGCGGGCCATTCAAACCCGTCGAAATTCAAGTTTCCGCCGTCAAAATTTTTATTTATTTATTTTTTTGTGTGTTCCAATAAAATACGTTAAGAATTAAAAACTCGCGAAATTTGAGAAGCTACTATACGATATTTAACCCTTCAATATGTCTTCAAAGAGACCATGATGCAGAGAAAGTGGTGCTAGTGCTTCCAAGCATAAGCACAAGTCACTATCTATCCAGGAAAAGGGTGAATTTCCATTGTACGGTAATTTCCATGGTCCGGCACCGGTCAGGTCCCGAGGTTGCCGGACTAGAGAGGTACAACCTGTATGTATGTATGTATGTATCTATCTATCTATCTATCTATCTATCTATATATATATATATATTTCATGTAAATCCACAATGAAAACGTGGATAAGATAAATCTTGATAAAATCACACGGGAAAATGGAAACAACGGAGTACCTTAGCTTTCGTCTTTATTCAAGACATCTTCAGAGGCAACTAGATTACATGGACAGAGAGAGGCTTAAATATACAGGGTGACCTTAAAAACAGGAGGTCAGGTCATAATGATGACATCCACTAATCCACACACCAACACACACGTAGAGGAGCTTAAGAGAAGGGTGGTGACGTGACTAACCAGGTCAGGTCAGAAAAAAGGACCCACAAAATAACTATCCTACATCTAGATCAAAGGTTTTCAAAGCATTTTTAACCTTGGGCCACTGACAAATAAATTTATGTAACATATTATCAGTTTTGAACTGACCATCACTAAGGTTTATTGATTTTAATTCCTTAATCAAACTAGCTTCAACCAGAAGTCTTTCTGTGACACAAGATGATTTGCATACTTCTAAGCTTTTTTCCCAAGCAATGGGGTGATTATTATTCCTAACATGAACGAACAAGGCACTGCTTTCAGATGCAGTTCTGATATTATACTTATGTTGTTTGATTCTGAGCTGCAGTGTTTTTCCTGTTTGTCCTACATAATTACAATTACATTTGCTACATGGAATACAATAAACACTTCCATTTACATTCAAACTTGGGCAATTCCTTATTAACATATTGGTAATGGTAGAGTCATACTTGAAAACAACATTAATATTTAAAAGCTTGAGGGACCGAACAAACGAGACAAGTTCATTACGATAGGGCAGAGTCAAAATATTCTTAAGTGTAGGAACTTGTCTGGTTTGAGAGGAATGAAAGGATTTTTTAGCCCTTTTAAAACAACGATCAACAAACACAGAAGGGTACCCGAGTTTCTGTGCAATGGAACGAATGTGTTTCAATTCATCGTCAATAAATTCAGAGTCACAAATACGCAGACATCTTAAGAACATAGAAGAAAAAACTGACATTTTGGGAGACTCCAGGTGATTCGATAAAAAGTGTACACACACACACACACACACACACACACACACACACACACACACACACAGGGTACAGTGGGTCCTTAACATTCGCGGGGTTAGGTAACAGAGATACCCGTGAATGTTAAAAATCTGTGTACTATTGCTGCCCCCCCTCCCCTAAAAAATCCCTGGCCCCCCATGTCCTTATTTACCGTATATACCTGTGTGTAGTTCGAGTTTTTAAGACCAAATTATTTGGCAAAAATTGGGGGTCGACCTCTAAATGGGTAATAGTTTTGTTAGGTTGAAAAATATTTACCAGTAACTACCAGTAAACAATGGAAACGATGCACCAACACACCACCAGCTGTGAGTGTCGGTACAGTTGCCAGGGCAGATCTCTTGCGAGCCCAAAGTAGCCAAATCCATGGTATGGTAGCACAGGACGATGTAAAACAAAGTATTCATTTATTAAAGTTAATTTATAGATACTGGACATAAATTTTTGTTCATTACATTTGAAACATCAATCTTTGTTAATTAAATTTGAAACAAGAGAAAACTACGATACTGGATTTTCATTAAAATATTACATCACAAGAATATTTTACCTTAACTGTGACTGAATGAATATATTCTCGGAAATAAATATGGAAATGTAATATTTTTGCTGGAATGACTACATATTATAGTGGGAAGTGGGATAAAATCATGACGAAAGACTTTCGCTTTCTTTCGTTGTTCAAATTATTCTACAGTAATCGCTTTTCGAATGGTTTTCAGTTAAAAAACTGTTGTACTCGTACTCTATTACAATAATATTCTATCCTATCACTAGCCTTATAATCCCACAACTGAAAACCATTCAAAAAGCGATTACGGTAACATCTTTTGAACGAAAGAAAGCGAAAGTCATTGCTTTCGTCACTTTCCACTGTAATACGTACATCATTTCAGCAAAAATATTACATTTCCATGTTCTCAGAAATAAATGGTAGTTTTGTTGAAACGTAATGTACAGTATTTAACATTAAAATGCAAAAATAGCTATAAAACAATTAATACACCCGTAATGTACTGGCTGGCATCTCCACTCGTCCCTGCTCCCGCCAGTCACCTCCTCCCCGCTCTATCCCTCCGCCTCCTCCACATCGTCACTACTGTTGTATTACAATAATATTCTATCCTAATTGACTTGAATAAATACTACGATACCATATTTCTGAATATTTTCATTAAAATCCATCCAAATCATTTTCCTTGCCATCGGCAGCATCAAACAGCTTCTCCCAGTCCTCTCCTTGAACAGGGCTAGAGGGTACGTTCTTTCGAATCGTTTTCAATTAAAAAAATGTTACATCACACTTATATTTTACCTAAACTGCGCCTGAATGAATATATTCCTGGAAATAAATAGTAATTTTGCTGAAACGTGATGTATTTCAATGTAAAATAGGATAAAATACATGACGAAAACAAAAGACTTCACCTAACCTTCCAATGTTCAAGAGATGTTACTCGTTTTTTTAATAGTTTTCGGTTAAAATACTGTTATATTACAATGATATTATATTCATACTGTGCTTGATATACTACATTCACAGAAATGAAATATTTTTGCTGAAATGACGTAAGTATTACAGTGGAATTTGGGATAAAATCGTGACAAAAACAATGACTTTCGCTTTCTTTCGTTCAAAAGATGTTACCGTAATCGCTTTTTGAATGGTTTTCAGTTAAAAAACTGTTGCATCACAAGTGAATTAGGATAGAATATTATTGTAATACAACAGTTTTTTAACTGAAAACCATTCGAAAAGCGATTACGGTAACATCTTTTGAGCGAAAGAAAGCGAGTCATTGCTTTCGTCACTTTCCACTGTAATACGTACGTCATTTCAGCAAAATATTACATTTCCATATTCTCAGAAATAAATAGTACTTTTGCTGAAACGTGATGTATTTCAATGTAAATTAGGATAAAATACATGACGAAAACAAGAGACTTTGCCTAACCTTCCGATGTTCAAGAGATGTTACTCGTTTTTTTAGTAGTTTTCGGTTAAAATACTCTTACATTAGTGATATTCTATTCATACTGTGCTTGATATAATACATTCACGGAAATGTAATATTTTTGCAACTACAATGCTGATGTCAACACAAGTGTGGTTACAGCGAGACTGACTGAGTGAGGGAGAGCTATGCGTGTGTGTGAGGTTGCGGGAGCAGGCGGTGTCCCGTGTTCGGTGCCGCGCGCGAGTTGAATGGTGCTCGATTTGATTGTACTTCAATTACTTCAATGTACAGAATATTCCTCCGTAGGGGCAATCCGCATATTTGCGAATCCGTGAATGCTAAACCCACGTATATGAAGGGCCGACTGTATACAGTATTACCCCGCTTAACGCGGTTTCACTTAGCGCGTTTTACCGTATACGCGGTGCCTCGCCAGAGCTGAACTTTCACTTAACGTGGGTTTTTTCCACGTATACGCGGTGAGTGTCCAGCTCGAGAGCTATTTTTAGATTCGCCCCACCCGCCACCCTGCCTGACTGCCTGTTTTAGCTCATAAAATTCATACAAATTACCCAGCCAGAATATAATTTACATTGCTGGAATTCTTACAATATGATGATCATTTTGAATATAAACATCATAGATTTTGCATTAGACATACAAATTTTAGATATAATGTTTACTCTGAGTAAATATGTTATTTTTTGTGCAAAATATATGACATTTGTATTCAAAATATTCCTGGGCTTACAAGGAATCCAGCAATGTCAATTATATTATCCTAACTTTAGTTTGAGGTATTATTTATTACTAAAAAGGTAAATATTCTGGTTTTCCCACACACTGGTGGGACGGTTGGTGGGGGGTGGGGGGGAGGGAGGGACAGACCGACCATCTGTTACCATGTGAAGAATATTTTAAGTGAGTCACTAGTGTTTACACTACACCAACCAGTAACATTTGATGCCATTACTTGAAGTGAATTGGCCTTATTTTAAAAAACCAAGGATGTGTAAACAGCACTGGTCAATGGGATGGTTGGTAAAGGACTACTGGGTCAGTAAGCTCCCAATGGTAAGTGTCACATTTGGGGTACCGGTCTTATACAGCGAATAGGTGCTCAAAAGCTACTTTTTAAATGGAAATTTTGGGGGCCGTCTTATACAGCCTGTCGCCTTGTAGGCTGAGATATACGGTATGGAAAGACAGACAAAAAAGGGAAAAAATTTATCAGTCAACAATAAATAAGAATAACACCAAAAATCGGGCCCGTTGTAAAGGTGGTTGGTCCAGACTCCGGGCCAGAGCGTTAAACCAAACTACGTATGCACTTGTCTCTCTGCTACATTGTTTACAGCTGTCGCATAAATAAACACGCAATATGACGAATTTCAGGTTCATTTTAAGTAATAATTTTTGCTTTTACAGAACTTTAATCAATTTGTTCACACTTATTTTAAGTATCTTATGAGTAATGATGTTAAAGTTTTAATCATATTTAAGGAATTAGCAATATTTTACTCAAAATTCACCAGAGACTATTGAAATCCGACAGCACCCACGTAAAAATGGGTGGAGCCAAATCAGGTTTCAACTAGGCGAAATCCTTTTCAATTCTTTCACGCCATGCGCTTTGCTTTAGGTCCTATCCAATATACTACAATACAGGTATATATAATTATTTTTATTATTATATCCCAGTTTTTTATTGTCTTACATGCCCACAACTCTTCAATATTAATCAAAATATTCTCCATAAGCGGCCATGATCCGCATATTTACACAGTGTGTACGTGAGAGAAACTCCCTGATTGCTTGTTAGCTATTCGGGCCGCTTGGTCGCTGTTCAAGACTAACGCCTGATCAAGGTATTAGCTCTTCCCTCTGAATGTTCCATACGCACAGCTCAAAAGCAGTGTCTGCGCATACAGAATAGCAAACGCATTAGCTATTCCATAAATTGAAAAAGCATTACAATAAATGTCTTTTATTTACCTGATGACTTATTTTTTTACTTTCAATTGCTGTATTTTGTCTTTCTATTTCTTCTTTTGTTTTAAATTAAGTGATTTTAGATGTACAGTAAAACCTCGATTAACCGACCACATATGGGGGGAAGGGGCCGACGGATAATCGAAAAGGTCGGTTAATAGTACATAAAAACTACGGAAATAAAACATACATTTTCAAATTACATTTCCCTAACCTACCTCATTTTAAGTCCCTCTATTCATTTTTGTTCATTTGCCATTCATATTTCAATAGAATTTGCTTTAAAACATTAACCACTTTAGTAAATAAATATGAACCAGCACAGAAACCGTGAATAAAAAATGGAAAAGTCAAAGAACATATGTCATCACAAAAATTGTGACCAAGTCCCAGGTTGCTCATCTGACTTTCTACCTCATTTACCCACAATTGCAGGGTCTCAATTGCTTCTCTTACTATTGACAACACAACATACATATATTGTTTCTCACTCTTGATTTTTTTTTTCATTTTTGCATTTACAATACAGTCGACCCTCGTTAATTCGGACCCCTTTAATCCGGATTTCAGATAATTCGGACAAAATCTGAACAAACTGTTTTTTTTTTTTTTTTTTTAAAGATTTGTGGAATATTACCTACGCGGACCTTAAGCTAAAATGCTGGTCCACCCACTGCTGGGATAAAACACCAGCATCTTTTTGGTTAAATGTAACATCTCCACCACTAGTGTGGCGGGGGGGGGATGCAACTTTTAGCTTCAGACATGAAAAATATTTACCATTTACTGCCAGTAAACAATGGAAACGTAAAATATGTACCAATTAGTAATGAAAAGTTGTGCAGTTCCTTCAGCAAATGAAGCTCACCAACTTACAATAGGCTAAATTACCTTACAACGTGTTTTCAGTAGTCTATGTTGAAGTTCTTAGCACAGGCTAACTTATCATATACGGTATCACAGTTCTCATTGATCTACAAAAAATACCGGTAATAAAAACCTTTTTGATATTTCACACTTAATATAATACCCGGTAATCTACTTCAACCTCCTATTGTTTACAACGACACATGACGCACCACCAGCTGTTGAGTATCAGCTAGACGGTACACGTGTTTTTCGAATCGTTTTCAGTTAAAAAACTGTTACATCACATGTATATTTTACCTTAACTGTGCCTGAATGAATATATTCTCGGAAATAAATAGTAGTTTTGCTGAAACGTGATGTATTTTAATGTAAAATAGGATAAAATACATGACGAAAACAAAAGATTTTACCTAACCTTCCGATGTTCAAGAGAAGTTACTCGTTTTTTTTATAGTTTTTGGTTAAAATACTGTTATATTACAATGGTATTCTATTCATACTGTGCTTGATATAATGCATTCACGGAAATGTAATATTTTTGCTGAAATGACGTACGTATTACAGTGGAAAGTGGGATAAAATCGTGACGAAAACAATGACTTTCGCTTTCTTTCGTTCAAAAGATGTTACCGTAATCGCTTTTCGATTGGTTTTCAGTTAAAAAACTGTTGTATTACAATAATATTCTATCCTAATTGACTTGAATAAATACTACGATACCATATTTCTGAATATTTTCATTAAAATCATCCAAATCATTTTCCTTGTCATCGTCTGCAGCACCAAACAGCTTCTCCCAGTCCTCTCCTTGAACAGGGCTAGAGGGTACGTGTTTTTCGAATCGTTTTCAGTTAAAAAACTGTTACATCACACGTATATTTTACCTAAACTGCGCCTGAATGAATATATTCTCGGAAATAAATAGTAGTTTTGCTGAAACGTGATGTATTTCAATGTAAAATAGGATAAAATACATGACGAAAACAAAAGACTTTACCTAAGCTTCCGATGTTCTTGAGATGTTATTCGTTTTTTTATAGTTTTCGGTTAAAATACTGTTATATTACAATGGTATTCTATTCATACTGTGCTTGATATAATACATTCACGGAAATTTAATATTTTTACTGAAATTACATACGTATTACAGTGGAAAGTGGGATAAAATCGTGACGAAAACAATGACTTTGAAATATAATGCAATATTAACCCCTAAATCGGTTAATTCGGACAATCGGCTAAAACGGACACCCTTCCCCCCCTATTAGTCCGAATTAACGAGGGTCGACTGTATTTATGGTTCTTCATTACTATTATTATTATTATTATTGTCATTATCATTATTAATATTATTACATTATTGTCCCCCAGGCCCGGCGTGGGTCAGTGACCTATGCCCGGTAGGCTAATCCCTGTACAGTATTACTCGCCTAACGCGGTTTCACTTAACGCCAGTTTTTTCATGGTGCTCGCCAGAAGCGAACTTTCACTTAACACGGATTTTTTCCACATATACGCGGTGAGTGTCCAGCTCGAGAAGCTATTTCTTTAGATTTGCCCCAACCGCCACCCTGCCGGTTTTAGCTCATAAATTCATACAAATTACCAGGCCAGAATATAATTTACATTGCTGGAATTCTTACAATATGATGATCATTTTGAATATAAACATCATAGATTTTGCATTAGACATACAAATTTTAGATATAATGTTTATTCTGAGTAAATATGTTATTTTTTATGCAAAATATATGACATTTGTATTCAAAATATTCCTGGTCTTACAAGGAATCCAGCAATGTCAATTATATTATCCTAACTTTAGTTTGAGGTATTATTTATTACTAAAAAGTTAAATATTCTGGTTTTCCCACACATCTCCTTGGGACGGTTGGTGGGGGGTGGGGGGGAGGGAGGGACCGACCGACCATCTGTTACCCTGTGAAGAATATATTTTTTTTTATTAACTGAAGATATTTGTTTTAGCTCATAAAATTCATACAAATTACCCGGTCAGAATATAATTTACATTGCTGGAATTCTTATAATTTGATGATCATTTTGAATATAAACATCATAGATTTTGCATTAGACATACAAATTTTAGATAAAATGTTTACTCTGAGTAGATATGTTCTCTTTTGTGCAAAATATATGACATTTATATTCAAAATATTCCTGGTCTTACAAGGAATCCAGCAATGTCAATTATATTATCCTAACTTTAATCTGAGGTATTATTTAATACAAAATGTTAAAATTTATTTTTTTCACCCAACCTTTCTCTTGAAGGGAGGATTGGTGGGGGGGTGGGGGGAGGGTTGGGACTGACCGCGCGGTTGGAAGAGGGGGGGAGGCAAGGTGGGGTACTTTGATTGACAGATAGTGTCGTGAAGAATATTTTTTTTTTTATTAACTGAAGATATTTGTTTTAGCTCATAAAATGCATACAAATTACCCGGCCAGAATATAATTTACATTGCTGGAATTCTTACAATTTGGTGATCATTTTGAATATAAACATCATATATTTTGCATTAGACATACAAATTTTAGATAAAATGTTTTCTCTGAGTAAATATGTTATTCTTTTGTGCAAAATATATGACATTTATATTCAAAATATTCCCTATTATATGAATCCAGCAATGTCAATTGTATTATCCTAACTTTAGTTTGAGGTATTATTTATTAAAAATTTAGTGGTTTTCCCCCAAAAATTTCTCAGAGAGGGAAGAGCCAGCAGTGTAGTGTGAGAAGAGGGGGAGGGAGTTGAGTCCATTATTTGAATGGACATTAACTTGGCGACTGTATTTCTCTATTTCTCTTAAGTATTAATTGTGTGCATGTACCATCATAAAATTAAGATGTTATTTTTACTACAACATAGTTATGTGTCGTCAAAAAGTGGAGTTTGGGGGTCTGGCCGGTTTCTATTGGAATTAATCCCATATGTTCTGTTGTTCACTTAACGCGGTACCCTCTGGGTTTTATTGACCGCGTTAAGTGGGGTACAACTGTATATAAAAAAAAAAAAAATTTTTTTTAGGAGTTCGGGATTGACGGTTAATTCGAAAGTCAGTTAATCGAGGGTCGATTTATCGAGGTTTTACTGTATATAGTATATAAAGACTTAGGCTATGATTTAGTGGGATTTTAAACATTGTTCTGTAAGTATAGTATGCACATAGCATGTGTTCCGACTTATGTACAAATCCGACTGAAGAACATCCTCAGAAAATAGTCACTACAGAAAACCCATATGATATATTTGGAACTTCTCCATTGATAAACTTCTGATCATTAAAAAACTCAAGATTTTGTATTATATTTTAGCCAAGTTCATTCAACAAAATGAACAATTAAAAGCAGATGAGATCTATGGTTACTTATTTTGAAAGTGAATGAAGTTAGTGAGAGACAAATCTGCCAAAACATCATTCAGACAAGAATACTGTACAAATACAGTACAGGAAAGCCTCCGATAATGACGGTTCTACAAACAACAATTCATATTTAAGACCCTGGTTAGGATCCAATTCAATTTACACCATTATTTTCTTTGCATTTACGACAAAAATAGAAAGAAATTATAAAATAAAATTACATTCTCATATAAATAATAACTAAATCCGGTATGTATTTAAGAAAAAAAAATCAGGCCTTGCGCACGGAGGCCGCCAGGCTTGTGAGTGGTGACGCCAGCATCACAAGTATAAACAGTCGCAGCAGGCGAGCCCTTTGTTTTCATGCATCTGAACAGGAAAAGAAGAAAAACTTTCTTAGGTCTCTTATGGCATTTTTGCGTCACTATTCAACATGAACAAGAGAGCAAGTGATGGTAGTGCTGGTTCAAAAGCTAAAAGAAAGTGTATAAGCTTAACTAAGAAACTAGATGTGTTAAAACGACACGAAAAGGGTGACAGGTCTGTGGATATTATATGGAGCAAGCAATGAACATATTTTCTGAAGTGGATTCATTAACAGAACAAAGCATTAAAATTAACAAGGATGTGAAAAATGCATATGACTTCTACATAAAGATGTATAAGGAGAAAAGAAAGCAGCTGTGCAAGGTTCTTTCGACAGCTTTATTATTCAAAGGCCTAAACCATCAACTTCAGCTACACCATCAAATTCAGCTTTAGCTGCAGCTTCAGCAACAACTACAGTTTCAGCAACAGCTTCAGCAACAGCTATGGCATCTTTATGGAAAGCTACAGCTTCAGCCAGAGATGAACATGATGACTTCGTCATCTGAGTAAAAACTCACACAACATTCATTGGCTGTCCTTATGTTTTAGACTTTACCACTATTGGTGAGTACAATTTTTGTTTTACATTCGTAAATATCATTTAAAAGATATATGAACAGTTGTAAGTGTTGCTTTCATATTCTTATGTAGAGAAATGACAATATGTTTTCAAATGTATGCACTTACATACGTTGGCGTTGCGCAATCCGTCTCACATTTTTCTTTGCTATTAATGGTTAGCTACTTCTATTGTTCCATTTATTAACATAAAGTAACATTAATTATACATATTAATTTTCTTTACATTAATTTTGCTACAGCTACAACCAGGGTCTTATTTTCTTCAGTTTCATATGTAGAACCCTCGACGGGTTTAAACACTCACAAAAACAATGCCGTCTTGTCTCCTCTTGTGTGCTTTAATATTCTACGTATTATTAATGAATTGTATTGTTCATTTCGCATATATAAAGATTAATTTAATCAATTACATATTCAGTAATAAACAATAATGAATCTTTAGTATATATTTTTAATAAGATAAATGACGCCATTTCCTTGAGTGCGCACGTACTGTATATACGTTGGCATTCCACGATCAGTCTCTCATTTTTTTTGTTTACCATCAGCGGTTACTTCTACTGTACATTAAATAACATTAATTAAAACATACTTATTTGTCTACATTAATTTTACTACAGCAACAACCAGGGTCTTATTTTCTTCAGTTTCAGATGGATAACTGACATTATGGGTGTAAACACTGATAACAACAATGGCGTCCCATCTCCTCTTGTGTGACCATATTATTATTACAATTGATTTATATTGTATAAGGAGCATTCATAAACATTATTTAAAGAATATAGTTTGCATTTTTCATTAATTTTATTGTTGGGTGGAAAAGAGGGTAAAATGCCACACAAAAGATATGAAAAGGTCAGACTTTGGAATGCATCTCATTATTATTGCTTTATTTTAATGGTAATTATTGATTCACCTTACACTGAAATATTGAATAACACATTACCGTCATTATTCGAGACTTTACTGTACTGTACATAGAGAGAAGACAGGGACTACCACGTTAATATTTAAAAAGTTTAATAAATCTGCATTTCACCGAGCTGGCAAAATCTTTGTCCCTTCCTATAGTCCCATTAATATTTGTACTCAACATTAAATATGCTTAACAATAATTCATACTGACCTGTTAGTGTGTTCAATTTGTACTCAACATTAAATATGCTTAACAATAACTCATACTGACCTGTTAGTGTGTTCAATTTGTACTCAACATTAAATATGCTTAACAATAATTCATACTGACCTGTTAGTGTGTTCAATTTGTACTCAACATTAAATATGCTTAACAATAATTCATACTGACCTGTTAGTGTGTTCAATTTGTACTCAACATTAAATATGCTTAACAATAACTCATACTGACCTGTTAGTGTGTTCAATTTGTACTCAACATTAAATATGCTTAACAATAATTCATACTGACCTGTTAGTGTGTTCAATTTGTACTCAACATTAAATATGCTTAACAATAATTCATACTGACCTGTTAGTGTGTTCAATTTGTACTCAACATTAAATATGCTTAACAATAATTCATACTGACCTGTTAGTGTGTTCAATCTCTATAAATCCACAAATGCTACACATCTACCATATATTGTTTAAGTCTTTCAACAAACTTTCCAGTTTGATTGAGCCACATAGTGTTTACTGAAAGACACAAATTTCTCTTTCCCTCTTTTATCTTATATCAGGCACTTTCTCTTCATTTATCAAGATTCAGTATGATGGCTGTTGCACTTAAAAGCACAGTGGCACATGCAACAACTTGGCCACTGCATATCTTCACACATTGTACTGTGGAAACCAATGTTAACCCTCAATATACACATCAAAGTACTGTAACCTTCCTCCTGCTTCACTATAAAAATAAAACCAATAGTGATCACAGAAAATTTGACCCTAAAATAAGTTAAGTTAAAAAAAAAAGCAAATGAGCATTAATAGATGAGGCAAAATAAATAATAAATGCAATAAGTATACAGCTGATAAATTTCAGAGTCCATTTACAGAAAGTAGTGTGAGATTATCTAATCAATAACCTACAATATGCTCTGCAACTTTAACCTTCTTAAGCTTACCATAGCCAGCATATCAAGTACCATACATATCATTTCCTTTTTGTATGACTAAGTTAGTTAAGCAAAGTAACACACTTACCCTTTGCCAAGAGGAAATCAGTAAAAGTTTTAGACTTGGGAAAAGTTGCTCCTTCAGGCATCATAGGACCAAACAGAGGGACATCTCTGAATCTGCTCACAGTAACTCTGCAAATTTCAACATATTTGTTCTATTATTTCATTGAAAATTATCATATCATTACAGGCCAGGGATAATCCAAACTTATGCCAGGGAAAATTTATTACTATGATACTAAAGATAATTATCTTTCTTAAACAATACTATTAAAGTGTGTTAGAGATAATGAAAGGTTCTAGTTAAGAAACAGAGCAGGAAGTCAGGAGTAGTGACTGCTTTAGTGGAGATACAGTAATATCTCCGCTAGCCGAAATCCCTCTTAATCAGAACTCTCCAATAGCTGGAATTTAAATTTTTTAGGAAAATCATTCCCAAAGCCAGATTTTTCCAGAAAATTTCAGCTTTGGGAATGGTTTTCCAAGGGGCACATTTTCTAGAAAATTCCAAGAAAATTTTTTCCAGTAGTACCTGGAAAATTCCAGGGATGGGGGATGTTTTTTCCGGGTTTGAGAGACGAAAATCAAGCGCATTTTCCGGAAATTCTGAAAAAAAGTTTGGGGTACCCAGAAAATTCCGGGGATGGGGGATTTCTTTCAGGCTTGGGGAGATGATGCAATGAGCAATTTCTGGAACTTCAGAGAAAATTTTCCCAATACAATACAGTGGTCCCTCGGTGAGCGCCTCGGTTAATGAGATTTCGGTTAACGAGTTACCTTCCATAAGATTCTTAACTTTGGTTAACGAGCAATCCCTCGATTAACGAATTTCTTACAAGCCGACCTGAACATGTTTTCGCTTGCATTTGGCGGTCCACCAGCTGTAGTATTAGTCCGCCAATACAGTAATCGGTTCTAGGGCTTAAATTCCTTATTCATTTTAGCAAATATCAAGAAGTTTAACTATTCAATAATTTTAAAAGTTTAATAATAAATTGTTTAGTCATTTTAACAATTATTGAACATAATTGAAGGTAATGAAACTAGTTTTATGCACGCCATCCAGCCTCTCAACACACCATACAGGCGTCAGTCTTTGTGTCTTTTCAGTGGAGGTAACATCTTGCTTGAGACTCTCTTCAACTAAATGCTTTTTTTCTGTGTTTGCAAACAAATTATTGGTCATTTTGAAATTTATTTTTCATGTTGACAATATATAATGCAGTGCAGTGTTGATTTAAAGAAAATAATCTTGAATTACACCAAGAGAACTAAAATTTTAAGGGTGAAATGGCACCATGGGGTGACTTCTCTTCCACCCCAATGCCTTCTCTTCTCCCTTCTCCTCCACCCCCATTCTAATTCCCATCATCATCATCATCACCCAGGAGCCTTCTACATACACACCTCAAAGTAAGTGCATTTTTCTACCCTTTTTGTTGAATTTAGGCAATTTTCGGTGAGCTGGAACCAATTACCCTAAAACCCATTGAAACAATGGTTTCGGTTAATGAGTTTTTCGATTAACAAGCAACCTTCTAGAACGGATTGTGCTCGTTAACCGAGGGAACCACTGTACCAAGAAAGTTCCAAAAAATTACGGGAATGAGGGATTTTTTCTGGCATAGAGTCATCTCGTTACCCGGAAATCTCTCATCCCTGGAAGTGCTCTGCACCAATTATTCCTGCTAATGGAGATATCCCTGTAGTCTACTAACCCCTTGTGTACGGGGTCCCTTCTTAGCTGAATAAAACAGTTTGTCATTAGCCAAATGAAATATTAAAATTATATCCCCATAATGAAGGGGTTAAGATTAAGATTAAAGACAAAGATTATTAATATCTTTTAACACCAGACTGTACTTGTTTACTGCTTTCACCCCAGAAGCAGTAATTGAAGGTCTCAAAAATACACACAGTAGGAGACTAGAGGCTGTCATAACAGTCACAATCCAAAGTTTCTTTACCACCCCTGCTGGAGGGATGGTGAAACCAGGGTTGAAGATAAGCCAAACAAACAGACATACACTCGTTCAGTGGTTTGTTAATGAGGCACAATGACGGTGGGGCTCACACACCACCACCTCAACAGTCACTCGGGCAAAACACACAGGTATGGAATATGATTCAAAACATTGACAAGATATGGTATGTTAGTAAGGCTATAATTATTTTATGAATATTAATATATAAAAACAGCACAAAGCATAGTGTATGTCTGTTTGCTTGGCCTTTCTTCAACCTTGGCTTCTTCCCTCCAACAAGAGGGTAAAGAAATATTAGATTGTATGTAAAATGAAAGACAAAAGTCGTGTTGTGAAATTTGGTGAAAACATATGCCGAAGGGCTAAAACTTTTGGTGCATTCTACCTTGTGATACGGCTCTCATAATGTTTCAAGAGTTACCGGTATATTTAGTCTTCGGACAAAACTACGACAGAACTTTTATCTTTGATTGTACATGGTTAAAAGCCAACAGAGGCTGTCATAATACAGAACCTGTTTTAACAGGCAACAGAGGCTGTCATAATACATGTTTTAACAGGCAACAGAGGCTGTCATAATACATGTCTTAACAGGCAACAGAGGCTGTCATAATACATGTTTTAACAGGCAACAGAGGCTGTCATAATACAGTACATGTTTTAACAGGCAAAAGAGGCTGTCATAATACATGTTTTAACAGGCAACAGAGGCTGTCATAATACATGTTTTAACAGACAACAGAGGCTGTCATAATACATGTTTTAACAGGCAACAGAGGCTGTCATAATACATGTTTTAACAGGCAACAGAGGCTGTCATAATACATGTTTTAACAGGCAACAGAGGCTGTCATAACACATGTAACAGGCAACAGAGGCTGTCATAACACATGTTTTAACAGGCAAAAGAGGCTGTCATAATACATGTTTTAACAGGCAACAGAGGCTGTCATAATACAGTACATGTTTTAACAGGCAAAAGAGCCTGTCATAATACATGTTTTAACAGGCAAAAGAGCCTGTCATAATACATGTTTTAACATGCAATAGAGGCTGTCATAATACAGTACATGTTTTAACAGGCAAAAGAGCCTGTCATAATACAGTACATGTTTTAACAGGCAAAAGAGCCTGTCATAATACATGTTTTAACATGCAATAGAGGCTGTCATAATACAGTACATGTTTTAACAGGCAAAAGAGCCTGTCATAATACATGTTTTAACAGGCAAAAGAGCCTGTCATAATACATGATTTAACATGCAATAGAGGCTGTCATAATACATGTTTCAACAGGCAACAGAGGCTGTCATAATACATGTTTCAACAGGCAACAGAGGCTGTCATAATACATGTTTTAACAGGCAACAGAGGCTGTCATAATACATGTTTTAACATGCAATAGAGGCTGTCATAATACATGTTTTAACAGGCAACAGAGGCTGTCATAATACATGATTTAACATGCAATAGAGGCTGTCATAATACATGTTTCAACAGGCAACAGAGGCTGGGTAATACATGTTTCAACGAGCAACAGAGGCTGTCATAATACATATTTTTAACAGGCAACAGAGGCTGTCATAATACATGTTTTAACATGCAATAGAACTGTCATAATACACATGTTTTAACAGAGCAACAGAGGCTGTCATAATACATGTTTTAACATGCAATAGAGCTGTCATAATACATGTTTTAACAGGCAACAAGGCTGTCATAATACATGTTTTGTATGAGCAACAGAGGCTGTCATAATACATGTTTTAACAGGCAACAGAGGCTGTCATAATACATGTTTTAACAGGCAACAGAGGCTGTCATAATACATGTTTTAACAGACAACAGAGGCTGTCATAATACATGTTTTAACAGGCAAAAGAGCCTGTCATAATACATGTTTTAACAGGCAACAGAGGCTGTCATAATACATGTTTTAACAGGCAACAGAGGCTGTCATAATACAGTACATGTTTAAACAGGCAACAGAGGCTGTCATAATACATGTCTTAACAGGCAACAGAGGCTGTCATAATGAGTACAAGTTTTAACAGGCAACAGAGGCTGTCATAACATATTTTAACAGGCAACAAGGGCTGTCATAATACAGTACATGTTTAAACAAACAACAGAGGCTGTCATAATACATATTTTAACAGGCAACAGGGCTGTCATAATACATATTTAACAGGAAACAGAGCATAATACATGTAACAGACAGGGGCTGTCAAAATACATGTCCTAACAGGCAACAGAGGCTGTCATAATACAGTACATGTTTTAACAGGCAAGAGGCTGTCATAATACATGTTTTAACAGGCACACAGGGCTGTCATAATACATGTCATAACAGGCAACAGAGGCTGTCATAATACATGTCTTAACAGGCAACAGGGCTGTCAAAACATGTATAACAGGCAACAGAGCTGTCATAACATGTTTTAACAGGCAACAGAGGCTGTCATATCATTACATGTTTTAACAGGCAACAGGGCTCTACAATACAGTACATGTTTTAACAGGCAACAGAGGCTGTCATAATACAGTACATGTTTTAACAGGCAACAGAGGCTGTCATAACTTGTTTTTAACAGGCAACAGAGGCTGTCATAATACATGTCATAACAGGCAACAAGTGTCATAATACATGTTTTAACAGGCAACAGAGGCTGTCATAATACATGTCATAACAGGCAACAGAGGCTGTCATAATACATGTCATAACAGGCAACAGAGGCTGTCATAATACATGTTTAACAGGCAACAGAGGCTTACAATAAAATTACCTGTTTTAACAGGCAACAGAGGCTGTCATAATACATGTTTTAACAGGCAACAGGCTGTCATAATACATGTCATAACAGGCAACAAGGCTGTCATAATACATGTTAACAGACAACAGAGGCTGTCATAATACATGTTTAACAGGCAACAGAGGCTGTCATAATACATGTCATAACAGGCAACAGAGGCTGTCTAATCATATCGTAACAGGAACAGAGGCTGTCATAATACATGTTTTAACAGGCAACAGAGGCTGTCATAATACAGTACATGTTTTAACAGGCAACAGAGGCTGTCACAATACAGTACATGTTTTAACAGGCAACAAGGCTGTCACAATACAGTACATGTTTTAACAGGCAACTGGGGCTGTCATAATACATATTTTAACAGGCAACAGATGTCATAATACAGTACATGTTTTAACAGGCAACAGAGGCTGTCATAACATATTTTAACAGGCAACAGAGGCTGTCATAATACAGTACATGTTTTAACAGGC
Source organism: Homarus americanus (assembly GCF_018991925.1). Taxonomy (NCBI): domain Eukaryota; kingdom Metazoa; phylum Arthropoda; class Malacostraca; order Decapoda; family Nephropidae; genus Homarus; species Homarus americanus. The sequence continues at coordinate 5,586,132 of NW_024740094.1, forward strand.
AACAGTGGCTGTCATAATATTTTAACAGGCAACGAGGCTGTCAAAATACATGTAACAGGCAACAGAGGCTGTTATAACATATTCTAACAGGCAACAGGGGCAGTCATAATACATGTTTTAACAGGCAACAGAGGCTGTCTATACATGTCTTAAAGGAACCAGAGGCTGTCAAATACATGTCCTAACAGGCAACAGAGGCTGTCATAATACATGTTTTAACAGGCAACAGAGGCTGTCATAATACATGTTTTAACAGGCAACAGAGGCTGTCATAACATATTTTAACAGGCAACAGAGGGCTGTCATAATACAGTACATGAATTAACAGGCAACAGAGGCAGTCATAATACATGTTTTAACAGGCAACAGAGGCTGTCATAATACATGTTTTAACAGGCAACAGAGGCTGTCATAATACATGTTTTAACAGGCAACAAGGCTGTCATAATACATGTCTTAACAGGCAGAGGCTGTCAAAATACATGTCCTAACAGGCAACAGAGGCTGTCATAATACATGTTTAACAGGCAACAAGGCTGTCATAACATATTTTAACAGGCAACAGAGGATGTCATAATACATGTTTTAACAGGCAACAGAGGCTGTCATAATACATGTTTTAACAGGCAACAGGGCTGTCATATACATGTTTTAACAGGCAGCTGTCATACATGTTTTAACAGGCAACAGAGCTGTATAATACATGTCTTAACAGGCAACAGGGCTGTACATGTTTTAACAGGCAACAGAGGCTGTCATAATACATGTTTTAACAGGCAACAGAGGCTGTCATAATACATGTTTCAACAGGCAACAGAGGCTGTCAACATATTTTAACAGGCAACAGGGCTGTCATAATACAGTACATGAATTAACAGGCAACAGAGGCAGTCATAATACATGTTTTAACAGGCAACAGAGGCTGTCATAATACATGTTTTAACAGGCAACAGAGGCTGTCATAATACATGTTTTAACAGGCAACAGAGGCTGTCATAATACATGTCTAACAGGCAACAGAGGCTGTCAAAATACATGTCTAACAGGCAACAGAGGCTGTCATAATACATGTTTTAACAGGCAACAGAGGCTGTCATAACATATTTTAACAGGCAACAGAGGCTGTCATAATACAGTACATGAATTAACAGGCAACAGAGGCTATCATAACACATGTCTTAACAGACAACAGAGGCTGTCATAATACATGTTTTAACAGGCAACAGAGGCTGTCATAATACATGTTTTAACAGGCAACAGAGGCTGTCATAATACATGTCATAACAGGCAACAGAGGCTGTCAAAATACATGTCCTAACAGGCAACAGAGGCTGTCATAATACATGTTTTAACAGGCAACAGAGGCTGTCATAACATATTTAACAGGCAACAAAGGCTGTCATAATACAGTACATGAATTAACAGGCAACAGAGGCTGTCATAATACATGTTTTAACAGACAACAGAGGCTGTCATAATACATGTCATAACAGGCAACAGAGGCTGTCATAATACATGTTTTAACAGGCAACAGAGCCTATAATACATGTCATAACAGGCAACAGAGGCTGTCATAATATGTTTTAACAGGCAACAGAGGCTGTCATAATATATATCATAACAGGCAACAGAGGCTGTCATAATACATGTTTTAACAGACAACAGAGGCTTTCAAAATACATGTCATAACAGGCAACAGAGGCTGTCATAATACATTCATAACAGGCAACAGAGGCTGTCATAACACATGTCTTAACAGACGAGGCTGCCATAACACATGTCTTAACAGACAACAGAGGCTGTCATAATACATGTTTTAAAGACAGGAGGCTGTCATAACACATGTCTTAACAGGCACAGAGGCTGTCATACATGTTTTAACAGGCAACAGAGGCTGTCATAACACATGTCTTAACAGGCAACAGAGGCTGTCATAAACATGTTTTAACAGACAACAGAGGCTGTCATAATACATGTTTTAACAGGCAAGAGGCTGCAATACATGTCATAACAGGCAACATCGGCTGTCATAATACATGTTTTAACAGGCAACAGAGGCTGTCATAAATATGTTTTAACAGGCAACAGAGGCTGTCATAATACATGTTTTAACAGACAACAGAGGCTACATGTTTTAACAGGCACAGAGGCTGTCATAATACATGTTTTAACAGGCAACAGAGGCTGTCATAATACAGTACATGTTAAACAAGCAACAGAGGCTATAATATGTCTTAACAGGCAACAGAGGCTGTCATAATACATGTTTTAACAGGCAACAGAGGCTGTCATAATACATGTTTTAACAGGCAACAGAGGCTGTCATAATACATGTTTTAACAGACAACAGAGGCTGTCATAATACATGTTTTAACAGGCAACAGAGGCTGTCATAATACATGTTTTAACAGACAACAGAGGCTGTATAATACATGTTTTAACAGGCACGAGGCTGTCATAATACATGTCTTAACAGGCAACAGGAGGCTGTCATAATACATGTCTTAACAGACAACAGAGGCTGTCATAATACATGTCATAACAGGAACAGAGGCTGTCATAATACATGTTTTAACAGGCAACAGAGGCTGTCATAATACATGTTTTAACAGCAAAGAGGCTGTCATAATACATGTTTTAACAGGCAACAGAGGCTGTCATAATACAGTACATGTTTAAACAAGCAACAGAGGCTGCATACATGTCTTAACAGGCAACAGAGGCTGTCATAATACATGTTTAACAGGCAACAGAGGCTGTCATAATACATGTTTTAACAGGCAACAGAGGCTGTCATATTTTGATGTCAAACATGTTTTAACAGGCAACAGAGTCATAATACAGCATGTTTAAAAAGCAACAGAGGCTGTCATAATACATTTAACAGGCAACAGAGGCTGTCATAATACATGTTTTAACAGGCAACAGAGGCCTCATAATACATGTTTAACAGGCAACAGAGGCTGTCATAATGTTTTAACAGGCAACAGAGGCTGTCATAATACATGTTTTAACAGGCAACAGAGGCTGTCACATGTTTTAACAGGCAACAGAGCACATGTTTTAACACAGGCTGTCATACAGTTTTTAACAGGCAACAGAGGCTGTCATAATACATGTTTTAACAGACAACAGAGGCTGTCAAATACTGTTTAACAGGCAACAGAGGCTGTCAATACATGTTTCAACAGGCAACAGAGGCTGTCATAATACATGTTTTAACAGGCAACAGAGGCTGTCATAATACATTGGCAACAGAGGCTGTCATAATTGTTTAACAGGCAACAGAGGCTGTCATAATACATGTTTTAACAGGCAACAGAGGCTGTCATAACACATGTTTTAACAGGCAACAGAGGCTGTCATAATACATGTTTTAACAGGCAACAGAGGCTGTCATAATACATGTTTTAACAGACAACAGAGGTCATAATACATGTTTTCAGGCAACAGACGACAGAATACATGTTTTAACAGCAACAGAGGCTGTCATAATACAGTTAACAGGCACAGGGCTGTCATAACACATGTTTTAACAGGCAACAGAGGCTGTCATAATACATGTTAACAAGCAACAGAGGCTGTCATAATATATGTCTTAACAGGCAACAGAGGCTGTCATAATACATGTTTTAACAGGCAACAGAGGCTGTCATAATACATGTTTTAACAGGCAACAGAGGCTGTCATAATACATGTTTTAACAGACAACAGAGACTGTCATAATACATGTTTTAACAAGCAACAGAGGCTGTCATACAGTAATGTTTAAACACAACAGAGGCTGTCATAACACATGTCTTAACAGGCAACAGAGGCTGTCATAATACATGTCATAACAGGCAACAGAGGCTGTCATAATACATGTTTTAACAGGCAACAGAGGCTGTCATAAAACATGTTTTAACAGACAACAGAGGCTGTCATAATACATGTTTTAACAGGCAACAGAGGTGTCATAATACATGTATAATAAAAACAGAGGCTGTCATAATACATGTCTAACAGACAACAGGAGGCTGTCATAACACATGTTTTAACAGGCAACAGAGGCTGTCATACATGTCTTAACAGACAACAGAGGCTGTCATAATACATGTCTTAACAGACAACAGAGGCTGTCATAACACATGTCTTAACAGACAACAGAGGCTGTCATAATACATGTCTTAACAGACAACAGAGGCTGTCATAATACATGTCTTAACAGACAACAGAGGCTGTCATAATACATGTCTTAAAAGACAGCAGAGGCTGTCATAACACATGTCTTAACAGACAACAGAGCTGTCATAATACATGTTTTAACAGGCAACAGAGGCTCAATACATGTTTTAACAGGCAACAGAGGCTGTCATAATACATGTTTTAACAGGCAACAGAGGCTGTCATAACACATGTCTTAACAGGCAACAGAGGCCGCTTTTAACAGGCAACAGAGGCTGTCATAACACATGTCTTAACAGACAACATAGGCTGTCATAATACATGTCTTAACAGACAACAGAGGCTGTCATAATACATGTCTTAACAGACAACAGAGGCTGTCATATATATGTCTTAACAGACAACAGAGGCTGTCATAATACATGTTTTAACAGGCAACAGAGGCTGTCATAATACATGTCTTAACGTACACAGGAGGTCATAATACATGTTTAACAGGCAACAGAGGCTGTCATAATACATGTCTTAACAGAAGCAAGGCTGTCATAAACACATGTTCCAACAGAGCTGTCATAATACATGTTTTAACAGGCAACAGAGGCTGTCATAATACATGTTTTAACAGACAACAGAGGCTGTCATAACACATGTCTTAACAGACAACAGAGGCTGTCATAATACATGTTTTAACAGGCAACAGAGGCTGTCATAATACATGTCATAACAGACAACAGAGGCTGTCATAATACATGTCTTAACAGGCAACAGAGGCTGTCATAATACATGTCTTAACAGGCAACAGAGGCTGTCATAATACATGTCTTAACAGACAACAGAGGCTGTCATAACACATGTTTTAACAGGCAACAGAGGCTGTCATAACACATGTTTTAACAGGCAACAGAGGCTGTCATAACACATGTTTTAACAGACAACAGAGGCTGTCATAACAGACAACAGAGGCTGTCATAACACTTGTCTTAACAGACAACAGAGGCTGCCTGTAACAGACACAGAGGCTGTCATAATACATGTCTTAACAGGCAACAGAGGCTGTCATAATACATGTCTTAACAGGCACGAGGCTGTCATAATACATGTCTTAACAGGCAACAGAGGCTGTCATAATACATGTTTCAACAACAGAGGCTGTCATAACACATGTTTTAACAGGCACAGAGGCTGTCATAACACATGTGCTTAACAGGCACAGAGGCTGTCATAATACATGTTTTAACAGGACAACAGAGGCTGTCATAACACTTGTCTTAACAGACAACAGAGGCTGTCATAATACATGTTTTAACAGACAACAGAGGCTGTCATAATACATGTGTAACAGACAACAGAGGCTGTCATACATGTCTTAACAGACAACAGAGGCTGTCATAATACATGTTTTAACAGGCAACAGAGGCTGTCATAATACATGTTTTAACAGGCAACAGAGGCTGTCATAATACATGTTTTAACAGGCAACAGAGGCTGTCATAACACATGTCTTAACAGACAACAGAGGCTGTCATAATACATGTTTTAACAGGCAACAGAGGCTGTCATAATACATGTTTTAACAGGCAACAGAGGCTGTCGTAACACATGTCTTAACAGACAACAGAGGCTGTCATAACACATGTCTTAACAGGCAACAGAGGCTGTCATAACACATGTTTTATGAGGCAGCAGAGGCTGTTATAATACATGGTTTATGCACTACAGTATGAGAGAAGGCTGGAGATGTGAAAACAAATCATGCTGGCATGTGCACATTATTCACTCATTACAGAATTTTAATAAAAAAAGATGTACACTATGGTAGAGGTATGTAGGTTGATGTATTACAGAATGATGAATGTGAATGCCCAAAGAGTTCATGTTGAATACTTTAGGTGGAGACAGATTGTGAGAGTTTTGTTGAATGAAGAGAACAAGATATGTTTACATTAAGGTTTGAATCAGTATATTTAAGAAATGTAACAGAGAAAACACTGGCATAGAAATATCTGAATGATTGATCTTATCTAAGATGCTTCACTCCTCCAGATCTTCCCTCTGAGGGAGATGCCCTGATTATTGTATTGGTCCACTTCTTCCTTCCAGTGAGTAAGCTGTCACCCTCTACCCTCTGAATGAACAGACAAATACAGTACAATGTTAATATTCCTGTACAAATATAAAGTAGAAAGAGACTTGTTGGGACATCAAAGGGCCTTGAGACATGTAAGTAAAACCCAGTCGAAGATCATTAACATGTACAGAATATGAAACAGTGGTTACTAACATGAACCTGGCCATTACTGTAAAAAATTTATATGTCCATGTCAATGAAAAACTGATAATTAAGAGTGAACAAAATGGTACATAAATTTCATGACACCGAGTCACTGTAGTCAGGTAGGAAATAACCGAGTGAGTCACAGCATCTAGAAATAACTCATGGAAATATTACAAAAATTTAAAAATTTCATGATGTGAGGGCAATCAGGTTCACAAGACAACATTACTGTAGAGAATTCTTACTTGGACAAAATCTGTTCAATGAAAGGTGCTATAGAATTACCACAGAAATTTGAAAAAAAATTCCCTGACTTCCCCTGATTGAATTCTGACAAATTCACTGACTGTTTAAAGGAAACAAATTAAGTTTGACTTTATGTTTTATATGAATCTGAGATGGGAAATAGTGGCCACATACTGGAGGAAGTATTCAGCCACATTCTTGGGCTCATCATCAGGGGTTTTGGCCTTGGCCATAGGAAGATTTTTAAATTTCCAACTGAAGTTAACCCCAATGGAATAATATCAACCAACACTATGATACAATTCATCAACCAACTTTATCATGATATGTAACCACTGCCCAGTAACATATTAAATTACCAAAACTGAATAAAACTAATGCTGGTACTCTTAAAAAATAATAATGATAAATTCCTCCACTATGCATAAAAAATTCTTTGCATCGGAAAGTTGAATTCTTTTGTTGGTAGTTCTGTTCCTCTGTGAGAAGCAGCATATCTACAGTTGATATGTTGGAGGCTCATAGTTGTAAACAGACCCACATTTTTACCACATTACACATTAGCTGTTCGGGTAATTTTCGTTTAAGTCCACTGTGGTGTTCAGAAATAATTTTAGTACAGTATAATAAAAAAATATGTAAATATTTGGTTGGTGACTTTCTCTGATTTCCAAGATGAAACCATGTTTTCTGTACCAGTTTCTTCTCCTCTTTTCAATGGTGATAATCATTTATTGGGAAAATTATATTTTTTGAGTTAGGAAAGTTTGAAAGGCACATAGCCTAGTAGAAGTCTAGCTAATAAATCTGTCTTAAACCTCCACTAAAATTAATTTACACAAGAAATAATTTTCATTGAAAATGCGGAAAGCTGATCAATAAATACAGTACACCATTTCATCTCTGAAATCACAAAAAAAAAGTCATTAGCTTAAGCAAAATTCTGCTGATTATTTTTATTTTTTAATTATTTCAAAATGTGTTCCTGGGGAAGATCACAGGAACACATCATCGCAGTGAACTAATGACATACTGACGGCATAAATATCACAACAGACACAAGAAACTGTATAAAAATTTATTAACATTCATTGATACCACAATAAACTGGACAACCTGTATACTGTATTACGTTAATAAAAATATATTATGACTTTGCTCAACTTATTTATCATTATTAAACACCATCATCCAACATAGGAGACAATAAAATGGTTTAAGAATTTTTGAAGGAAGGGTTCAAATATTTCATTCCAGTTCCAGTAATTTGTTCTGTTTGCAGACAGAATTCTCACACTAAGGAAGTTGTCTTGAATATGAATTTCACCAAGGAATTCTTTCCAAATGTCTGTCAGTGCAAAGAATGTTTTAAGAATACCAGCATAAAGCCTTCAGACCAGCCCAATGAGTGGTCTGGATAAACTAATTTCACACGAGTGAATTATTTTACTTTTATAATTTTTTACATGAACTCACACAGTAAGCCCTCAGTATAACAAATGCCACATAATGGAACCTAGTTATAATGGACACCCTAAACCTATCAGACAAACCCTAAGGATAATGGACAGGTGTCTGTTATTTCCGAGGAGTTGATCAATAGTTTTTCACTGCATGATAAAAACTGGAAGAACTGTAACACTACTGTTTTTGTATTAAAGAATCACAAACAAGTTGAAAATTTTTGAAAGCTCAACAACAAAAAACCATTATCACATATTATACATTTTCTACTCTTCACCACACTTGTTATTTGCTCCTTTATTCTGGGCTCTTCTCCTCCACCCTTAGATCTCACTACCAGGCCGAGCGTGAAAATTTCCAACTATTCCCCACCTGTTAGCTAAATGTTATGGTTATTTTTCAACTCATAGTTTGGGGTAGATACAGTGGAATCACAATAATTCACAGGTTAGGTACCAAAAGACATCCTAATTTATCAAAATGTAAATTACAGGTACAGTTAACCCTCACTTTCTGGCGGTCCCGCATTCCGCGTTTCCACGTTAACGCGGTGCCTTGCCAGAACCTCACGTGCTCACATTCCGTGATCGTGAACCCCATTCACGGAGAGTGTCGGTAGCGGCCTTTATTTTGGGTCGCCCCACCCGCCAGCCGCCCGCCTGCCTCTCCCTCCTCCTCCCTCCGCTTGGGCAAGCAGCGTTGAAGGTTAGCAGGTGTGTCTTTGTTCGTTATCACTGGCGTCATATGGCGTATCAGACCTGTGGTTGGCCATGCATCCCTACCCCATCTGCTGCTAGCTGTAATTGGCTTAAAGTATTATGGCGTGTCCACCGAGGGAGGGAGGGAGGGAAAAGGCGACGCTTGACCTGCCGCGGCAGTTTCATCCCTCAAGGCCACTCCGTTATGCGAATCCATTGTTCCGTAAAATGGCTTCCCCCGGTCACCACCCCAGGAAGCCCTGACAACTGTAAGTGACAGTGATGGTGATTCACCTAGTAATGATTCACCTGAGGCCAATAATCTGCCCTCTGCCTCGGAACCAGCCTCCATCCCGTATGCCGACCCATCTCTTCTACTACCAAGTGTTACACCTAATTTTTAGTTTTCTAACCTAACCTTTATTTTCCTATGTTAACCTTTATCTTTCCTAACCTAACCTCGTCTATATTACTTGTTTTCATACCATCATAAAGTTAAGATAAAATTTTTACTACAACATAGTTGTGTGTCGTCAAAAAGTGGAGTTTGGGGATCGGCCCGGACTCCAATTCAATTAATCCCATATGTTATGTTATTCACTTTACGCATTCCTCACTTCTCGGGACCCTCCGGGTTACATTAACCGCGTAAAGTGAGGGTTAACATATAGTTTAACTTGTTCAAATAGCCCTTTTCTCCTCTATTTTCAATTTCTTTATACTTTTAATTTTTTTACCCCCCAGGCCCCGTCGTGGGTCGATGACCTGTGCCTGGGTGGGCTTTTCCCTAAAAAAAAAAAAAAAAAAAACGTACAGTAATTAGTTTGTTTCCAGTGGTCAAAAAATAAACATAAAATGATCCCAAAATTCTTTAATAAATATTAAATATCATCCATAATAAAAATAAATAAATACTGTACAGTAACACAGATATTGTACCAAAAGCAGTTCTATATTACATAAAGAGCTTCTTCCTCTCTCACAATCATCCTCTGGGTGACACCAATACAATATGGTGCTGGGGCTGCCTGGTCAGCTGTTAAACTATGATGAAACAAATCACAAGGAATTTAATACAAATAACTTATCTAGGGTTAAGTGTAGAATTTTTCAGGGAGGTACTACTGTCTGGGAAGATATTGGAAGCATAATGTGTTGACTAATGGTAGACCCTGCTGCCATATGGTATCACAAAAATTGTGACCAAGTCCCAGGTTGCTCATCTGACTTTCTGCCACATTTACACACAATTGCAGGATCTCAATTGTTTCTCTTACTTTGACAACACAACATGCATACAGTAAACCCCGCTTTCAGCGGTTTCATTTCCTGCGTTTCCCACGTTCACGCGGTACCCTGCGAAACCGATGCTCACTTTCCTGGGGTGTGTACCTTTTCGCGGAGGCGGCAGAGCAGGGTGCACACAAAGTGCGCCCAGTCATCAAAAACATTCGAGTTCTTCCGCCACCCACCACAGGCGGCCCAAGTCAGTGATAGTGATAATGATAGTGAGAATATGGACTTATATGGACTTTGAGGGGTTTGACAAAGAGCCTGCAAGCCTCTGTGGTGGATAGTGATACAATTGATACAAGTGATACAGGTGAGGGCCATCTGCCCTCTGCCTGGAACCAAACCCCGTCTCCGTGTGCCCAGCCATCTTTTCTACTAATGTAAGTGTTAAAAGCCTAATATTATTGATATTTCTCTTAATTATTAAGTGTGTGTGCATACCATCATAAAATTAAGTTATTTTTACTACAAAGTAGGTATTGTGTCTGAAAAAATGGAGTTTGGGGTTGGCCCGGTCTCTATTTCAATTAATCCCATATGTTATGTTGTTCACTTTACGAGTTTCTCACTTCTGGCCGCCGTGGGTTCAATTGACCGCGTAAAGTGAGGGTTCACTGTACTGTATATTGTTTCTCACTATTGATTTTTTTCATTTTTACATTTCTTTATGGTTCTTTATTATTATTAGTGTTATTATTATTATTTCATTTTTAATTTTGTATTTTGTATTATAAATTTTATTTACTATGAATTATTATTTTATTTTTAATTTTGTATTTTTATTATAAATTTTATATAATATGAATTATTATTATTACATTTTCACCCCCAGGCCCCGATGTGGGTTAGTGACCTGTGCCCGGGTGGGCTAATCCCCATAAAAAATAAACTCCCACAATCGTGGGCTAACTCCCATGGACGTAAGAAATGTTCATTCTATTTATGTTTTTGACCTTTAACTGTTCTTGTCCCTAACCAGGGATCAAGGTGTGCACACCATTTTTTCAAACTCCCGATGCTTCCTATGCCTTGGCCACTCACGATCCACTTGTCCCGAGCCACCCAAGCATCACTTCCCACCAAATTAATGCATCAGTCAATGTTTATCAGTGATGGATTACACACGTCCGTTAACCTATTGTGGCCGCTTGGCAATGCTTAGCACTCCTCCATGTAAAAAGTATCGACAAAAATAGCATACTGCTGAGGAAGCTGCTGAAAAACTACTGAACCACAGTGATGGTGGAAAGAAGAAAAGAAATTGCAAGTATCACAAACCAATCACAAATTTGAAAATCCGAGGCTTTGGTAGAGAGTGATAGTGGGAGCAAGAGTGAGGTGGAGAATATTGGAGCCCAGTTCAAGGAACTCCTTGGATTGTGTGGTCTGATGGTCGTGATTTTATACCAAACATGTATGACGTTGATCATAGAAAACAGGTACACATGTCCTATGCCACCACAAAAACCCTCTCCCTCCCAGCCCCCAACCCCATGCTCACTCAACTTCACTCTTCTGTGGTGCACTAATCAGCTTTTATACTCTGTATTTTATTAATTATCATGCATATGTAACTGTTGATATGTTTGTTATTGTATTTTGAGAAATCTGAATATCCTCAAAATAAGGCACACAAAGGGATGAGTCCCATTGACATAATGTGCAGTTAAAGGGATAATCATTTCTTGTTTTTTGTTTTGTTTTTAAATTCTGTATGAATAATTGTGTGCATGTAACAATAAAAACGTTAAATAAAATTACAAATATCGACCCGAACTTCTTGTTGAAAAGAACAATGGAGGCAGTTCACAGCTTGGCTGGTAGGGAGGCGAGATCCCCAACTCCACACCTACCTCCGCTCCCCCCTACTTTCCCACGATCTGACACTAACTCCCGTGGACGTAAGATATGTTTATTCATTCTTAATTGATAGAAAAAATAAGAATGAATTGTTCGATTGAATGTGATTTGTCCACCTTGTATTATGTTTATTAGAGTTGTGAAAATCACCACAAGGTGATGAGGTGATGGAGCGCTGCTGGCTAGCGTGTCAAAAATTGCAAGGGAGGTTGGTGTCACCTAGAAGACTGTGGCGTTGGTTAACCCGCTGAGAAGAATCTGGGAACTTGGCAAACCAGCTGAAGCGAGTAATTTATTGTTTGCTGGCATGTTGGTAAGGCTCCACTTGGGTCTCTACACGAGGCAGGCGTCCACCACCGCATCCCAGTTTGGAAGGACAAGCTTCACGAGAGACACGTGATGGCACGTAAAAAAACCATTTCATCAACAAGTCATGGGGCCCTTCACTGTTGGCGCACCAATAACTGCCGCTAGAAACGTTAAAATGTTTACACAGAAGCCATAAATGGGAAAACAACAGTAGACATAAATGATCGGTTCACCTCTGACACTTACCTCAAGCTCCTGAAAGAGGTGATGCTGCCCACCGCCCACACTATACGAAGTCACCAATTCATGATATCATTAAGTGTTAACAAACCGTGTTTAATGAATATTTTTCACTTAGAGGATAACTGCCCTGCTCACACATCAAGAGCGGTGAAACACTGGTTCTAAGAAAAGTCAAACGAAATTGAGCTTTTGGACTGGCCAGCCATATCTCCTGGTCTATACCGGTATTCATTAAGTTTCTTTCAGTTAAACCCTAAAACCATTTACACTGGTTAAATTCATATTAATTCATATAAGCTTTTCCTTTACCAATGGAATTATGTTGTCTTTTCAATGAAACATTTAATATTACATTTATATAATATTGTATCGGACTATGCTTGTGTTATAAGATTACTATGAATGTTTGTGAATACTCCCAGACCTCAACTCTATAGAGACCATTTGAGCCCAGAGTGAGCACATAGGAGCCAAAGCAGCGCACACAGACCCGGCTCCTCCGACACCAGGATGAGTGGGAGCAGTTTCAGAGGAACCAACCCACCATCTATAAACTTGTGTCCTCAGTCCCACGAAGACTCCAGGAGGTTATACAAAAGGGAGACCATTGGATGGGCTATTGTGATTCTTTATGATCTATTTTGGTAAATATTAAAATTAAATGTGATTTCCACCCTCGTCTTGCCCGTGGTGCCCACCATTTCTCTGTGGCTGTCGGTCACACTAGAATAACCCATTACAGTACATCCTTTTTTCCTTACACAGCCAAACTGTGGAATGCTCTGCCTTCTTCTGTGTTTCCATAGTCATACAATGCCTCACTTTAAAAAGATGGTTTTCCGGCATCTTCGTGGTGTAGATTAATATATCCTTTTCTATTTCTAATTTATTTTTATTCTTATTTTTTGCCCCTAGGCCCCGATGTGGGTCGCTGACTTATGCCCGGGTGGGCTATCCCCCCAAAGACCTGAAAAAATAATAAATAAGGAAATGGATGACTCATTATAATAATCATAAAATAAGGGTCCTTATTTATTACTCTGCCATCCCCCACAAGAGGCCCTCCTCCCAGACGACCATTCCCCGTTGTTGTGTGGAATTTAGGATAACATATATAGATGTTATGATAACCTTAATAGCAAAAATTTTTGATATGAGCACCGAGTTGACTAGTTAAGTTGAAGGAGCAAGGCTGCTGAAGCAGCAGATGGCTGTTGAGAGAGTGTTGTTGCGATGGCCACCCGAACGAAAACATAAAGCAGTTTTTCTCAAATGATCGCTCTAAACACACCAGAGGCTTGCTGCTCCATCTGTCCTGAGTAGGCCAGTTCAAGACATGGGCAGGAGCATTACGATTGTCGCATACAGACTAGTTATAGGACCCGTTACCGTTAAGTCTATTTTCGTACAAGGATTTATTGTTGTAAACTGTTATGTATTGGGAGATACTATGTATACATCTTTGTAATTATTACATAAGTGTGTAGTAAATGCAGTTACCATTGTATACTATATGAAGCTGTTATTTGTCCCCTGACTTGTAATCCACAAATCATGAGTAATGTGTTAACATTAATATTGTATTAACAGGTTTTGACCATTAAACATCATTGAGTCCACGTGCACGGGTCTTCTTATCCAGATGTCACGTACTTACTACTTCAGTGGCGGTAACACCCGTCTCCACCCCACATAACTTACCATGCAGTAAGGACCCAACCCGGCACAAGGGTTAGGTGGTGGAGTCGATAGGATCACATCTCCTATTACTGTATACTGCATTATGAAAATGAATGGAAAATTATGATTCTACAGTATTTATGAACATTTGATTTATGGAAGATACATCAGAGACTGCCTGTACATATCTCTATACAATGTAACACTGCAAAATGTCTCTTAACCTAAAAAAGATTATGATAAAAATAATACTAATTCTCTTGGACTTACTTATACTGGGTATTTTCTGTGCAAGGATTGACAGATTGTACTACAATGAAGACGTGTTGGAAATGACTGCGAATATGTTTTGGGCTGAATGGTGGGGCCCCAGGCTCTTGAAAGACGATGGTGACAATATCATTGCCAATGTGCCTCTTTCTTAGCAGTTGCTTTCGGTTATTTGGAGTAAAAGGAAGCAGTGTTGACACGTGGAACATTATCTCTGCATCACGATACTGGTTGTAAACACTGTACAAACCAGTTGAGTCAGCTGCAGAAGAAGCAGTAATGCTGAAGACTAAATGTTCTAAACAGGTTTGTATGAAGCAAATGATAATGGTACTAGCAATACATAAAAGCAAGCACTCACAAGTATAGGTCAATAAAAATACCCGGTAGTCATAACCAAGTAGAGTAATAGAAAACTATGCCTGGGTTACTGATGTAAAATTAAAATCTGATCACTTATAGAATATTGAAGACTTATCAACTATACATACTTTAGTTTCCTTTTAGCCCTGTTGAACTCATTATAACGCTTTAAATCTTTTTGAGGGTATTATAAGGGCAAAATCAACTAAATATTAAACCAAGAGTACTGAGCATGTCCAGCAGTAGCCAGAATCTGTAATAGTTCAAATATCTGTCATGGCCAGTGTTTTGGCTATAAAAAGTATTTTTTAAGAATGCATTTCCCTTACACAGTCTGAGGGAAAGCTGTAAATGATTTCAGGATTCCATTCTTTAATAACCAAAAAACACATTTTACAAGAATATGTTACCGACATGACTAATTCATGAAAACTATAACTAAAATGAACTTACTCTTTTTATCAAGTCCTCCTCTATATTTATCAAAGTCCTTCAGCCTGACACGTTGGCCAAGCACTTCCAGGAACTCAGAAAAAGCAGGTCCAGCACTCTCATTGTTGTACATCTCCTCCTCAGTGGTCTGGCCAGCTCGGCAGTACAGCACTCCCACCTAAGTGAACAACATTTATAAAGTTAGTATAATGAAAAGAAAATCATTAGAAAAATGCTTTTGAAAATTTCCCATCAAAACAACTTAATTATCAGTATTTAAGGTAAATTAATATTGGGTAATTAAACAGGATTTTATATGAATAAAACTCTCTTAGTCCGGAATAACTGGGGGGAAATCCAGTCCATAGTAAGCAAATAACCCGGAAAAAAGGCGAATTCTGGAGGTGTTAATACTAAAAAAGTCTAGATTAAAAAAAAATCCAAATGGCAATCCAGATTGCCATCTGGTGCACCTAAAATGCCGGCCCCAGCCACTTTGTTCAAAAGCCAGTTGTGCTGCTACAGCCGTTGTGTGTGCATCTCTTAACTTTTGTGGGCTCTGTGAACTAATTACCATGATTTCCAAAGGCAAAACAACTTCAAAGGGAAGTCAGAAGAGGGCCAGAAAGGAGTTTAACTTGAAGGACAGGTTAGCAGTTCTGGAAAATAATAAGAAAGATGTTTATGCAAATTTTGAGGAGAAATATGACTGAAAAATCAATCATCAACAGCATCACAAACTTTGTGATAAATACTGTATGTTCCGTATATGTAAAAGAATTATAAACATAACACTGCAGGTTTGTGATTCAAGAGTGTTTACCGTATTTTTAAGCCCGATGACGCTGCATCGTGGAAGACGCACCCTGATTTTGGAAATTTAATTCTAGGAAAAAACGTTTTATACTTACTAACCGACAACAGTGAAACCGTTGCTTGATATACAGCCCTTATGGCACAAGTACACACACCTCTTTGAATATCATCACTTAGAACTGCTTATCAGTCGTCATTTTTATCAATTTAAAAAAAAAATCTGTATAAGAAGTGGAAATCTTAATACAGCACTCATTTTATACACCTGGTCACCTCCACGTCTAGCGGGCTGTAGTGTTTACATTCTTTCTCTTGTTTTTGTCGGTATGACAACGACGGGAAATATTTTCCAACTGTAGAAGGTAAGCAAATGTAAACATGTATTTCAACGTCTAAATAAAAAAAAATTCTTTATTTAAAAACAAAAATTTAAAAGTAAAAATAAACAACTCGGTAAAATCAGTTGAATTAAAATTTTTGGTAAGCAAACAATAAAAATCACAAAAAATTAAATCTCTAAGTCCAGTAAAACAGTCGAAAGTACAGTATTTTATTCATCTTCAAATCCTGGTTTATTAGGATGTTGCTTATTACAGGTAGTAATTCGCCCAAAAAAGTACTATAGGGTAAATAAGGCAAAATTTAGCCAAACATCGAAAGTGCCAGACCCAAATAAATTTTCTCCATAGGAAGTTGTACAGTGATCCCTCGGTTAACGAACGCCTCGGTTAACGAAATTTCGGATAACGAATTACCTTCCATAAGAATCTTCAACTTGATTAACGAACAAAAATTCGGTTAACGAAATCCTTACAAAATCGTGTCAACATGTTTTCACCTGCATTCGCCTGCTCACCAGCTGGAGTATTGGTCCGCCACTACAGTAATTGGTTTTAGGGCTTAAATTCATTACCATTTGAGTAAATATCATAAAGGTTTTACTATTCAACAATTTTCCAAGTCTTATATTAAATTTTTTTAGTCATTTTAACAATTATTTAACATACCGTATATCTCGGCTTATAAGACGAAAAAATCTGCCCAAAAATTAGGGGTCGTCTTAAGCAACAAATATAAAATTCTTACATCTTAAATATTGTGGTTTACTGTGTCAAGAGTGGTGATGGAAACATCAATGCCACTCACAAAGTCCTACCGTATATCGGCCTATAAAGCGTGGGTGCATAAGAGCCCCCCAAATTTCCATTTAAAAAGTAGCTTTGAGCTCTATTTGCTGTATAGACCAGTACCCCAAATGTGACACTTACCCACTGACTCAGTAGTCCTTTACCAACCATCCTTGATTTTTTAAAATAAGGCCAATTCACTTCAAGTAATGTCATCAAATTATACTCGCTGGTGTAGTGTAAACACTAGTGACGTCACTGGAATTGGGAGTGTTCCCTCGTCTGGGTGGTGTGACTATTTATACAACATGTGGTTAACAGCAACCACCGTATTCTAATTGTGATGTTTCATTAGGATTTGAGTGAAAAAGGTTACCAGTATGTACTTACTACATACATTTATTACACAAATATATATATATATATATATATATATATATATATATATATATATATATATATATATATATATATATATATATATATATATATATATATATATATATATATATATATATATATATATACTGAATATACTATGTACAAAATGAATGTTCAATGAATTATTTATGGTGCATTATATATTACTTGATGGGCTATAAATAGCCTTCTTTATCTCCCACATCTCACCCTGAGCCAGACGGAAGGGTCTTGGTAAATAACATGTTTGCTTATTTTCCATTTACTTTAAATAAATTTACCGAATTATTTGTTTTATTTATTTATTTATAATATACTGTAATATATTAAACACACTGTAATTATTTTCTTAATTTATAAACTGTTTTGCGACAAAGGAATGTTCTCCAGTAGTGTTTCATTAGGATTTGAGGAAAAATATTACGTTCTACACAATTGTTCCTCTTACTTTGACAACACAACATACATACAGTATATTATTTCAGTTTTGATCTTTTTTAATTTTGTATTTATTTATAGTTAGTTACTTAAAATAAGGCCAATTCACTTCAAGTAATGGCATCAAATATTACCAGCTGGTGTAGTGTAAACACTAGTGACGTCACTTGAGTTGTAATTAACCGTGGTCACTTTTCCTTTCTTGTCTCCTCACTGGCAAATGGGGGGGCGTGGGAGGGTGTGTATGATAGCTGTGTTATTACAGGGTATAAACTTTTTCGGTATGTTAGACAGGTTTATAATACATTTTATTATTTTAATACCGGTAATCTTAATTTGAATCCAGCTTGCCAAACGGTTTCAGTATAAAATAATTAGTGGTAAGACTCAGAGGGCTTACGATGTTTTCATCACCACCTTGACACACTAAACCACAATTTTAAGAGGTAAGAATTTAAACTTGGTGGTTTAGACGACCCCAACTTTGGGCAGATTTTTTAATGTTCAAATTTCTTCTTATAGGCCGTGATATACGGCCAGTAATTATTTTATACTGAAACTTACGTTTGGCAAGCTGATTCAAATTAAGATTACCGGTATATTAAAATAATAAAAATGTATTATAAACCTGTCTAACATACCCTGTAATAAACACAGCTATATCACACACACCTTCCCCACCCCTCCCCCCCATTTGCCAGTGAGGAGACAAGAAAGGGAAAGTGACCGCGAGATTGGGCTATTTTTAGCCGTTGAGGTGATCAGTAATGCATACCGGGTATCGGTATATTTACTGATAATAATATTTATCTCCTATAAATAATTGATTTAAAATTTATTTTTTTACAAAGAATATTCAGTAAATGAGTGCGTTAATTCTTGAAACTATCGACAGTTAATTACAGACGCTTAAGTGACGTCACTAGTGTTTACACTACACCAGCCGGTAACATTTGATGCCATTACTTGAAGTGAATTGGCCTAATTTTAAGTAACTAACTATAAATAAATACAAAAATTAAAAAAAAAAGATCAAAAGTGAGAAATAATATCCTGTATGTATGTTGTGTTGTCAGAGTAAGAGGAACAATTGAAACTGCAATTGTGTGTAAATGAGGCAGAAAGTCAGGTCAGCAACCTGGGACTTGGTCACAATTTTCGTTATGCCATATAGCAGCAGGGTCTACCATTAGACAACACATTATGCTTCCAATATCTTCCCAGGCGGTAGTATCTACCTGTTTGGTAGCTGCCTATTACCTACACAATTTTTAGTAACATTAATTTGATACATGATAAATTAGACAAACTGAAAATAAACATCAAATTTAATTACCAAGACGCTTCCCATTGGCAGCTGTAAGAGGGGGAGATGGGCTATTTTTATCCCGTCTTTGTGTCTGAAGTGGCCAGTAATACCATATATTTATTGATCATAATACTTTTCTCCTATAAATAATTAATTTAAAATTTATTTTTTTACATAGAATATTCAGTAAATGACTTTTAATTCTTTTAACTACCGACAGTGGTAAATTTAGGATGACAATGATGAAGAAGAAGTCAGGTCATCTGATTCGGAGTTTGATTCTTAATGATTACCATATATGTGTAATGTGACCACGTCAGGTCATGTTATCTATCCCCAAACGTGATACCCCTTCTCTCATTTGCCTTGTCCAGTTGTTGAGTTATCACTCCATAAGCAATAGCACTCTCTCCGTGTGAACACTACGGTATATTAATACAGTATCCAGCTACCATAAAACCTCACCATGGCTCCAATTGTTAAATGCAGGAGATATGAAGCTTGTTTTAAGCTGAAAGTGATAGCATATGCCCAGTCACACAAAAATTGTGCTGCTTCAAGAGAATATGGTGTAACTGAGAAGATGGTGCGGGATTGGAGATCAAAGGAACACTTACTACGAAGTATGCTCAGGAATAAATGTGCAATGAGAAGAGGCACTGCACACTGGCCGATTCTAGAGAAGCACGCAGTAGACATGGTCCATGAGCAGCGTCAAAATGGGTATATTGTATCAAGAAACATGATACGTATGTGGGCACTTAAGTGGGCTAAACAAAATCAAGAGCACAGCAAAGACTTCAAAGCCACGGGTTCATGGTGTAGCCGTTTTATGGAAAGAAGCAATTTGGTACTGAGGCAGAAGACAAAAATAGCATAAAAATTACCAGCAGATCTTAACTGTAAAATTGTTAATTTCCATCGCTACATAATACAACAACGTAAGAAACATTTTTATCCATTAAGCAACATCGGGAACATGGATGAAACACCTATGAACTTCGACATGGTCGGTAATCATACTGTTGATACAAAGGGTGCAAAAACAGTGTTAGTGAAAACAACAGGACACGAAAAGACACGGTTTACAGTAGTACTTTCATGCATGGCAGACGGAACCAAGTTGAACCCAATGCTAATTCTCAAGAGGAAAACAATGCCCAAAATCAAGTTCCCGGCTGGAGTTTTTGTTCACGTCAACGAGAAAGGGTGGATGGGCGAACAAGGAATAAAGTTATGGATTGATCATATATGGTGTAGGCGACCTGGTGGCTTTCGAAAACAGCGTAGCCTCTTAGTATGGGATATGTTCGCGAGTCATTTAACAGAGGGAACAAAAACCAGCATGGCGAGGAACAACAGTGACATTGCAGTTATTCCTGGTGGATTAACTTCAGTTGTACAACCACTTGATGTTTGTCTAAACAAACCATTCAAGGACCGCGTTCGTGAACAATGGAACAAGTGGATGATCAGCGGCAAAAAGTCTTTCACGAAAGGTGGGAATATGCGTGCTCCCGAACTGGATGTACTGTGTGATTTTGTTATCAAGGCATGGAATGATATTAATGTGGAAACAGTTATCAAGTCTTTTAAAAAGTGCGGAATATCTAATTCAATGGATGGTATGGAGGATGTTATGTTGTGGGAGGACGAGGATGAAACAGAAGCCAAAGCCACGTCATCTGATTTGGAGTTTGATCCTTATGATGAAGCAGCCATAAATGTCTCTCAGGATGTACTTGAAGAACTTATGATATCAGATGTTGATGATGTGGATTTTGAAGGTTTTTAATACATGATGACGTCAGTAATAATCATGTGCTAATAACATTTTTAACTTGTCGGGTAATTTACTTTTAAAATATTGTGACTTAGTAAATTAAATGTGTGCATGTGTATATATGTATACATACAGTATATATAAATATGTTTGTGTAATAAATGTATGTAGTAAGAACGTAATATTTTTTCACTCAAATCCTAATGAAACACTACTGGAGAACATTCCTTTGTCGCAAAACAAGTTTATAAATTAAAGAAAATAATTACAGTGTGTTTAATATATTACACTATAATATAAATAAATAAATAAACAAATAATTCGGTAAATCTATTTCAAGTAAATGGAAAATAAGCAAACAAATGTTATTTACCAAGACGCTTCCCTCTGGCTCAGGGTGGGATGTAGGGGTAGATAACAAGGCGATTTATAGCCCGTCTTTGTGTCTGAAGTGGCCAGTACCCTAATGCACCATAAATAATTCATTGAACATTCATTTTTTGTATATATATATATATATATATATATATATATATATATACTATACATACATACATATACATATACATACATACATACATACATACTTACATACATGCATACATACATACATACATACATACATACATACATACTGTATACATACATACATACATACATACATACATACATACATACATACATACATACATGCACATACATACACTTTATACATACATACACATACATACATACACATACATACATGCATACATACATACATACATACATACATACATACATACACAACACATATATATATATATATATATATATATATATATATATATATGTGTGTCCCAGAAATTTCAGTAATTTGAATGCCCGCCATGAGTGATACTGAGCGTTCAAGGTCATCTGAGGGGAGGGAGCGCTGCCTGCTCGTAGCGAGAGATTGCGGAACTAGGCCTATATGATATTAAATGTGATTTACCGAATTAATAATGATGCGATTCATGAAGTTAAGGGACTATTATTGAATTTGAAATTATTATAGATCGTTTAGCAGTCTGAATAATGTTACGGGTGTCCCAAGGAGTTATTAGTTAGGCGGAAAATATATCACGTAGGCCCAAGCTAGCGCCTTGGGGAGACACGATGCTGGCTAGGCCAGTCCCGGAGAGCATTCACACAGACAAGACGTTCCGCGCGTCCATCAGAAATAGTCACGTGGCCTAGTCACCTGTGCTGCGCTATTGCAGTATAACAAGTAAGTCTCATTCGATCTCAGACAGGGTTAGATAGGGCAGTGATAAAGTAAACTAGAGCTAACAGTGAGTTCATTTCAGGGTTTCCGTCAGAACCCACTTGACTGGAGTTGACTGGAGTTGACCGGAGTTTGACTGCGAGAGATTGACTGCCGTTTGAGACTGCCGTTGATGATTGAGGGTGGCGTTGTCGCCATTGGACCGATCAGTGTAGGCCTGTCACTGTTTAGCGGGGTAGCAAAGGATCTCTTGAGTGACGAGTGCTCCGGCAACTAACCGACCGGGACCAGCATCAGCAGTGGTGATCCAGTTCTTACCACTCGATTGCACAACCCCACATGTCCCGAGCAGCTAGTGGCCCTCTTGCTAACGGGAAGCTAAAGTTTCTCTCAACTGTACAAGGTCTGATTGGCTCACTCCCTTCGCTTTATGGACGCACTGGGAGTACACTATCTATCTGAGTAAACTAATGGTCACACACTGAGACCGTGAGTCTAGGTCTCTAGGAGATACCTAGAGGAACATTTTCCCTCCCTTATTACGGGTGTAGTTATTACCATTTCCTCAGTGACTGATATTATTTTGTTGAAAGCCCTTAAGGCCTATTCATTGTAGAGTATTTAATTTCTTAAATTTTATTACCATTTCCTCAGTGACTGATATTATTTTGTTGAAAGCCCTTAAGGCCTATTCATTGTAGAGTATTTAATTTCTTATATTTTATTACCATTCCTCAGTGACTGATATTATTTTGTGAAAGCCTTAAGGCCTGTTCATGTGGGCGAGCAACATTTCTTGATACTTCAAATTTATTGTTGCCTGTGTTTCTAATAATTTCTATGTCATGTATAACTTTTATTCCCCAGAGTAGTGGTTAAAGTTTAAGTTAAGAGGTGCGCATATTGGTGTACCATTATTTGATTGTGTTTGTAGTGTTGGAGGGAATATAAGTGTCTAAATTTTACAGTGTGTCTCATTCATCCCAGTCACAGACGCTATCCTTCCACGGGTCACGGACAGTTCATTTTGTGTAGTAGATTTAAGTGTTCTTGTGCTGGTTCGGGATTTTTCTCAAAGGGGCGCTTCCACTGCCTTTACCATCTATTAAATTTTAATAAACCCCAAGTCAAGTGAGAAATTAAAGTCCAGCAAATTCCGACCGGTTACAAATGGTAGCAGAGCGTAGTTTTTAATGTCGTGACTGATAGTACTGTGGTTGGGATAATGAACGCCATCATGTGTTGGTTAGCAATGGTAGGGATTGAACTCGCACTGATGCTCATCCTTGTGCCCGGACTGAGTTGGTTAGGCTTGACAATAGAGATGTGTATGAGGAGGAAGAGAGACGGCCGCGGGACCTTGGTACAGCTGAGAGAGGAGTTCGGAGACCTAAAGAGGGATTATCAAGCACAGGTAAACAGGTTCAAGTGGGAGTCTCAGGCACACATTCAACGGTTCAGGGAGGAAACAAGGGGTGAATGTCAGGCACACGTCCAGCAGTCAAGGAAGTGTGAGGTCCAAGTGGGAAATATAGGGGTACGTAAGTAGTTCAGAGAGGTTGATCGAGGCCTTATAGGCCGCGATATAAGGTAATTGAAGTACAGGAACAAGTTTTTAGCGCGCCAATCAGCCACTTGACTCACCCAGAATGGCGTCAGTTTGTGTCTCTGCTCAGTGGAGGAAGCATTTTGCTTGAGGCTCTCTTGAACATAAACTATTTTTACGGTTTTACAGTATAATTATTGGTCCTTCTGAAATTTATTTTACATATTGACAAAACATAGTGCAGTGCAGCAATAATCTTGAATTACACCAAATGAACTTAAAATTTTATGGGTGAAATGGCGGCATGAAACATGGGGTGACTTCTCTTCCACCCCACTGCCTTCTCTTCTCCCTTCTCCTCCACCCCACTTCTAGTTCCCATCATCATCAACCAGGAGCCTTCTACATGCACACCTCAAAAAAAGTGTACTTTACTGCATTTATTTTTAGTTTGTATGTAATTTTCGGTGAGCTGGAACCAATTACCCAAAATCCCATTGAAACAATGGTTTCGGTTAACGAAATTTTCGGTTAACGAACGACCTTCTGGAACGAATTGAGTTCGTTGACCTTTGTATTTAAATTTTGACGATTTGAATTTTGCGAGATTTTTACAGTCTATAGTAGGTTTTCAAATTTTGCTAGTTTTTAATTTGACGTTTTATATTTGGACACAAAAAAAACACTACACAATTTCAAATTTCGACAGTGGAACTCAAATTTTGTCGGGTTTGAGCAGCCCACCAACGTTCAGACGTGCAAAATCAAGTAAACAGCGTCATTTCTCTTATGTACAAAAGATTCATTATTGTTTATTACTTAATTTCTTTTTGATTGAATTAATTTTTATGTGTGCAAAATGAACAATACAATTCATTAATAATACGTAGAATATTAAAACACATGAGGAAACGAGACGGCATTGTTTTCGTTAATGTTTACAAAACCAGTGACTGACTGGTTCTACATATAAAACTGAAGAAAATAAGACCCTGGTTGTAACTGTAGTAAAATTAATGTAAAAAAATTTATATAGTTGTTTTAAGTACAGTAATACCTCGCTTTACGCGGTCAATTGAACCCACGGAGGCCCGCGTAAAGTGAACAACAGAATATATGGGATTAATTGAAATAGAGACGGGGCCGACCCCCAAACTCCACTTTTTCCCGACACAATACGTACGTTTTAGTAAAAAATAACAACTTAACTTTATGATGGTATGCACACACATAATATAGAAGAGAAATATCAATAAGAGAATAATATACTGTACCAGGTAAAAGAAAAATCAAGGTCTAACACATGTGTCATGGTAGGTTAGGTTAGAAAAAATCAAGGTTGGGTTTAACACTTACGTGTTTAGAAAAGATGGGTCGGCTTACGGGAATGGAGGCTGGTTCCGAGGCAGAGGGCAGGCTACTGGCCCTCAGGTGAGCCACCATCACTGTCATTCACACTTATCAGGGCCTCCCTGACAAATCCCTCAAAGTCACCATCACTGTCTCTGTCTCTGTCACTATCACTGGCTTAGGCTGGCTGAGGTGGGTTGCGGGCGAAGAACTCGGTAATGCTTTGTTGACGGCTAGTGTTGATGTTGTCGTGATACACCTTGATGTAGGGCTCCATAGTCTGCAACAGCTGGGTAGTGAAGACTTCATACCGGTTATCGTCAGGGTCGTCGGAAAGGAGGGGCTTCAGTTTCTCTACACACTCGATGGCACCCCTTACATTACCATGCGATAACTTGCGTTCTTCTCGGGATGACGCACCGCCTGTCTCTTCACTGACGTCATCGTCTTCTAACATCTCGTTGGCAGTCACATCAGGATCCCTTATCACCTCCATAATGTCGTTGTTGGTGGTCTCGGAGAAGCCTTTAGCTAAAACACTCTGCGCAGCTTCTCTGGCAAGGTCCACTGCTACTGCAACAGTCTGAACCTCACCAGTCACAGATTGACTCTGCCTCCCACCTGGGATACCTTGCAACACATGTCTCCATGCGTGACAAACCGTTGCTACAGACAGCTGATCACATGCCTCCACCAAGAAATCCACAGCTTTCTTGAAGTTGAATTTCCTCCATAAGTGTTTCACAAGAACTTCTTGCTCTGCCAACTGTTGTTCCTCGTCCTCTCTTGCTATCGGTGTCACCCAGGTTACGCAACTCATCCTTGGTGTTGGTATAGTCGTTCAGGAGCTTAAACTTCTTTGCAGAGTATGCAGCTTTCACATTGCAGATTAATTCTTGGTCCATGGGCTGGATTAATGACGTAGTGTTGGGAGGAAGGAAGACCACTTTTACGTTGGGGTGACGATCCAACAGTAGGGGTGAGTGTCCTGGTGCGTTGCCAAGCAGCAACAAAATCTTGAATGAAACATTCTGTTGCTCACAGAATTTCTTCACGTCGGGAACGAAACAGTCATCAAACCAGGAGAGGGACAGAGTAGAGAACATCCACGCCTTACGTGCGGTCAGCCAATGGACATTTAGCTTGGTCATGTTCTTGTAGGCGTGTGGCTTGCAGGCTGTGTGGATCACCGATAACTTGAGTTTACAGGAACCGGAGGCATGGTAGTAAACATGACGGTGATGCGCTCCTTCTGCAACTTCCGGCCACGACACTTGCTGGCAGTCTTGACAACGAAGGTCTTGGAAGGTAGCTTTTTCCAGAAGAGACCGGATTCGTCCATGTTGAACACCTGGTCGTCGGTGTACTGTCCTTCCTCCATAATCTCACGTAAAAACGGAGGAAAATCCCTAGCCGCAACACGGTCAGCACTAGCCTCTTCACCACCAATGTTAATGTTGGTGATCTTGTTCCTCTTCTTAAACCTCTGCAACCACCCAGAGGAAGCATTGAAGGGTTTGGGCTCTGCAATTCCCATCTTAAGTGACACTGCTGCGTACAGTTCACGTGCGTACTCCTGAACTGAGCGCGTGTCGACCGCCATGTTCTGTCTTGCCTGACGAATCAAGTAGCTCACAAGTAACTTCTCCGTCTTGAGAAGCACCTTGTTGTGGCAATACTTGATCATAGAAGCACCTGTAGACTTTGTGATGTTCATGTGTTCTTTTATCTTGGCTGCATCCTTCTTGATTGTCCGTATCGTAGATTCGTTCACACCATGCTGGCGCGCCAAATCAACCTGTCTTGTTCCTTTCTCCAACTCTTGGATGATCTTGTACTTCACCTTGTAGCTTAGGGCACGTCGTATCTTCTTTGGCTTAGGGCGGCTGGGTTCAGGTAATGCAAGGTTTCTTTGTGGTAGTGGTGGTCCGGTGGCAGCCATTCTTATGGAACAATGGATATCGATATACACGGTGTAGCCGGGAGGGGTGTAAATGATGCGGGTAGGTCAACGGGCTTCATCACTCCCGCGGCGGGGCACGTCATATTACATTAAACCAATCACAGCTAGCGGGGAGGAAGGTAAGGATGCTTGGCCCAATCACAGTCAGATACGTCATATGACGTCACCGATAATGCAACAAAGACATACACAAGACATACACTGCGCAACCTACTCGCACCGCTTACCCAACATGGCGGGACGGCGGGAGGTGTGAATCCAAAAATGGCGCGGCGCAAGATGACCGCCAGCAGCTCTCCTCGTAAAAGAGTAGATGCACCGCGTAGAGTGAACATTCCGGTTGTGGCGGGGTACCCCGTAAACGTAGAAACGCGTAAAAAAAAAAACGCATAAAGCGGGGTATTACTGTAATGTTATTTAATGTTAATAAATGGAACAATGGAAGTAGCTAACCATTAATGGTAAAGAAAAAAGTGAGATCTCGATGTAAGTGAGCACATGTGAAAACATATCGTCATTACTCTACATAAGAATATGAAAGCAAAACTTATTTACTGTTCATATATATTTTAATTAAAGTTTCTGAATTTAAAACAAAAATTCTACCCACCAGTGGTGGTAACGTTGAAAATATAAGGACAGCCAATGTTATTACAGTGGGGTACAGTATGCTATAACGAACGTAATTGGTTCCAGAACCTCGTTCGTTATAGCATTCATTCGTTATAGGATTAATCCGTTCCAGGCCCCCAAATACAACCACTTAACACTGAAAAAATTGGCTTTAAGGTCCTCAAACAATTGTCTGGCCTTCTCACAAATTATAGCTTCACTAATGCTATCACCTGCCATTTCTTTCTCCTTTATCCACACTAAGAGTAAATTTTCCATCTCCTCAATCACATTACACCTTGCTTTGCTAAGTCTAGAGATTCCCTTAGCCACTTGCACTGTTTTCAACTCCTCTTTATTCTATAAAATCGTACATGTAGTCGATTTAGCCATCCCATACTCATCACTAAGTTTCGCAATGCTTGTTCCATCCTCACGTTTCTTTATGATTTCTTTCTTAGTTTCAAGAGTTATGAGCTTTCTCACTCGCTTTGAACGATTCATTGTCACAATTGTACACTTGTATAACAAAATATTTATACAAATAACTCTATTTCCACATCAAAAGACGAAATTTCAACAATAACAGTGGTGCACTGGCTACACAATGAGACAAAGATGGCGCCTGACGCTCTTGTTGTGGGTCGCGGTACAACAATATTCATGCGCCAGGCGAAATAGTCCGGTATTCATCCGCGTTCGTTGTAGGAGTTGCGTTCGTTATAGCATTCTCAATTTTATAGGTAAAACCGTTCGTTATAGGAATATTCGTAGTAGGATCCGTTCGTTATAGCATACCCCACTGTATGTGTTTTTACTCGGATGACGAAGTTGCCAAGTCATCAGGTTCAACTCTAGCTGAAGCTGTAGAACATAAAATTTTTTGTATTGTTTTTAGTTTTTATTTAACTTTATCTGTGTTATTTTCGTTAGTTATTAGGATGTTGCTTTATTACAGGTAGTAATTCGCCTAAAAAGTAGGGTAAATAAGGCAAAATTTAGCCAAACATCGAAAGTACCAGACTCAAATTAATTTTCTCCAAAGGAAGTTGTATTTAAATTTGGAAGATTTTAATTTTGCAAGGTTTTACAGTCTAAATGGGTGTCCAAATATGAGAGCCTACTGTAAATAGGTGTCCAAATATGAGAGCCTACGTATTTAAATCAATTGTTTTATAGTACTGTATAGAGAATACTTGTAATTGTTAAGTATTGTAATGAGGTAACAGTCTTTGTAAGGGACTGATTTCAGTTGACCCTAAGAAAACCTCTGCTATCAACTAGTGTCCTGGAAGACGCATGGTAATTTTCAAGGTATATTTTTGTCATAAAAAGTGCGTCTTTCAAACAGAAAAATGCGGTACTTATTTTGGCCACCATGTGGCCAAAATCTGGAATATTTCATGTTAATCCGGATTCAATCTGGATTAACAAAAATTAGTCCAGAGTGATTTACCAGTGCGGATAAAACAGAAACTGAGATAAAAAGCGCCTGGATTAAGAAGGTTTTACTGTTTAGGAGCCATACACTCCTAGACTCACTGCATTTTTTCCCCTAAACCAAGTGCATAAGTTAAATGTGCGTAAGATGCGACACGATTTTTGGTAATTGGTTCCAGCTCACCGAAAATTACATTCAAACTAAAAATAAATGCAGTAAAGTATACTTACTTTGAGGTGTGCATGTAGAAGGCTCCTAGTTGATGATGATATGATGATGGAAATTAGAAGTGGGGGTGGAGGAGAAGGGTGAAGAGAAGGCAGTGGGGGTGGAAGAGAAGTCA
Organism: Homarus americanus; assembly: GCF_018991925.1. Taxonomy (NCBI): domain Eukaryota; kingdom Metazoa; phylum Arthropoda; class Malacostraca; order Decapoda; family Nephropidae; genus Homarus; species Homarus americanus. The sequence continues at coordinate 5,615,826 of NW_024740094.1, forward strand.
CCCCATGCTTCATGCCGCCATTTCACCCATAAAATTTTAAGTTCACTAGGTGTAATTCATGATTATTTTCTTTAAATCAACACTGCACTGCATTATATATTGTCAATATGTAAAATAAATTTCAGAATGACCAATAATTTTATTTTATTTTACCTTAATTTTGGTATGATTTTAATTTATTCCTCACATTTACTGGAATACTGTACATAATTTTATGAAAACTATGGCTACAGGAGGTAAATACACAACAGCCTTTTTTCCGAAACATTCCCTGCTGAAATTGGGAGTAGGTCTTATATGCCTTAAAATACGGTAGGTCACATATCTGGTTAAAGTTATGTGAGAGATCAACTATTTTGTGATGAAGAGTGTGGGGCAGTGAGGAGGACACTCAATGTTCCACACTACTACTCCACATACTGTACACTCCCCACACTACTACTCCACATACTGTACACTCCCCACACTACTACTCCACATACTGTACACTCCCTACACTACTACTCCACATACTGTACACTCCCCACACTACTACTCCACATACTGTACACTCCCTACACTACTACTCCACATACTGTACACTCCCCACACTACTACTCCACATACTGTACACTCCCCACACTACTACTCCACATACTGTACACTCCCCACACTACTACTCCACATACTGTACACTCCCCACACTACTACTCCACATACTGTACGCTCCCCACACTACTACTCCACATACTGTACACACCCCACACTACTACTCCACATACTGTACACTCCCCACACTACTACTCCACATACTGTACACACTGCACACTACTACTCCACATACTGTACACTCCCCACACTACTACTCCACATACTGTACACTCCCCACACTACTACTCCACATACTGTACACTCCCCACACTACTACTCCACATACTGTACACTCCCCACACTACTACTCCACATACTGTACACACCCCACACTACTACTCCACATACTGTACACACCCCACACTACTACTCCACATACTGTACACACCCCACACTACTACTCCACATACTGTACACTCCCCACACTACTACTTCACATGTCTAGAACTTTTGTCTAGCAAAAAACTTCCCTGTAACCTCACATTACTGCCATTAATTATTTTGGGAGTAATTGATCCACAAATCTGTTTCAATTAAAATAATATTTTATTTTCCATGACACTTAAGTGAGGACACCATGTACCTCAATGAAAAGTTCTTACATTGGGAAATGTCTTGGTGAATAAAAAATGAGAGGGGATGCACAGGTATGTGGGGGTGGCATGCCATACACAGGCACTACCATTGACATATTTTACAAAACCTTTTTCTCATACATTGAGTGATCAGAATCAAACAAAGAAATTTTCCTTTTAATCTCACTCATCCATTCAATCTAACTGCTGTAACATTAACAGTTATATATCAACCTCACTGAAGAAATCTTACATCAGGGAGTGTCTTGGTGGGCCTATAAGATGCAATTCAAGCACAATAACTGTCTGAAGAACAGATTGGAGAACAGATCAATCTATCTGTCATTTGGTCAACACCTTCTTACAATTCTAAACAGTCACATTTGTTTGAAGAAAACTCATCAGCTCAAGTATAGTAACAACCTTATTGTCTCCAGATATTTTTAACATATACACATTTCCTTGCATAATGTACTTCATCTCAAGCATTGGACAAATTTAACTAATATGTATGAGACTAAAGCAATGGAATATAACAATGTAATTACAGTTCTGGCTTGCCTTATGAACTAAAAAATAAGAAAAATTAAAAAAAGAGAGAGATGCCATACCTTAAATTTGTTATGGACCCCTAAATCATCTAATCGGGTTAAGGCTTCCTCTGTCTGTGTACTTGGTTGGCCCAGACGTAAACATCCAACTGAAAGTTGTGGATATACATATTCCAGGGCTTCCCGAACTCCTGGACTTCGACCTTTCTCTCCACTGGGTCGCCCAAGGCTCTCCTCAAGAACTGTACCTTGGCAACTAAATAGCTGAGATACAGAAAAAAACAACTGATAAACAACTGTAGGCCCCAGGACAATTAATATCTACAATGGAAAATTTTGTGGAAATAGATTCAATCACAGAGTGAGTGAAATTAACATGAACAAAACTGTTTTTTGAGTATCACTATAAATATGATGCAATTTTAAAGCGAACGTGTTGATAAAAGATTGGTGACATTAATGCATATGGTTATTGAAAAGAAATTGGGCACAAGACTTCATATTAAAACAGGATGCACTAATACCCTCTTGTTGCCAATATTGGGCTGGGGCAGGGAGGGGTTGCACTGACTTACCTCACAGCATTAGTTAATCAAAATGCAGCAACCATATTCAAAACACAAATGTGAAAGCAACTTAAAAAGCTCAAAAGTTTTGTATTTTAATGAAATCCTGTATTAGTAATAAAAGAAAGAAAACTCATGCTTAGTATACTCATACTGTACCTACCAAGTGTTCATCTTACAACTTTTCCTGAAATACATGAGGGTGACTCATGCAGTTGAATATAATAGTCATCCCTGCTAGCTGACATACTCTCTCAATGTCTCCTTAAACATTACTCTACAGGTTTACACACACGTCAAGCTTGTAAAAATATCCTTGCAGTTTCCACATCCTGTTTATCCCAAATCTTACTATTTCAACTCTTACTACTACTGTACACACTTAACTGTCTTTTAATCCCAAATCAAACTTTCAAGATAAAACTCTGACAACCATGTACAATACACTACACTCAGCAAACTCCCTTATTCCTGAACCTGTGTTAACTGATAAACATCCTACAATTACAAAATATATTTCAGAAAAAATATTACTTAACAAGTGCTAGTGCTCAGTAGCACAAAAAAATCATAATTTTTCATAAATTTCATAAAAAAATAAATCTTTAATCAGTTCAGTGAAAAGACTCACCTCAGAAGTTCTGACAATGATACGATACTGATATGTTGGAAGGCTGTGGGCACTATCTGAAGCATCCTCTACTTTCTCTCTGCGTATGCTGATCGCCACTGGACCCAGAGTGTCATCCATGCCAAACCAGTTTTGGTGTTCTGCGGGAAAATATTAAAACAATATATGACTTGACTTAGCAGAATATAACTTGCTTTGCTGGAATCTTTGCAAGATAGCGATTAATTTGAGTATAAACATCCCATCGTTTGCAGTAGACATAAATTTTCTAATTAACTTAGTACCTTTGAGTACAAGTGGTACATTAATGTAGTCACATTTTACCCTAAATTATGGCTTTTTAATGGGGAAAAACATGAGATTTTTGCTCATCAGATTGTCCAATACTACTACTTTTTAACACTCCATGTGTGAAAAAGGTCGCAAATGGCCACCTGTAATTAAGCAATTTACTCAAGATATATCACTGTAATGATTTAATAACATTGTTCACTGTATCTCTTATATATATATATACAGTAGTACTCCGATTTACGCGGTCGATTGAACCCACAGGGTACAGCGGAAAGTGAAAACCGCGTAAAGTGAACAACAGAACATATGGGATTAATTCCAATAGAAACTGGCCCGACCCCCAAACTCCACTTTTTCCGACACAATACCTATGTTGTAGTAAAAATAACATCTAAATTTTATGATGGTATGCTCACACAATTAATATTTAAGAGAAATACAGTCGCCAGGTTAATGTCCATTCAAATAATGGACTCAAATCCTCCACCCCCCTCTTCCCAGCTCACTGGCCCCTACCTCTCTGAGAAATGATTGGGTGAAACACTAGATTTTAACGTTTAGTAATAAATAATACCTCAGACTAAAGTTAGGATAATATAATTGACATTTCTAGATTCCTTGCAGGTCAGGGAATATTTTGAATGTAAACTTCATATATTTTGCACAAAAGATAAAATACTTGCTTTGTGTAAACCAAATTATTACATTAGATCTAAAATTTGTATGTCTAATGCAAAATCCATGATGTTTATATTCAAAATGATCATCATATTGTAAGAATTCCAGTAATGTAAATTATATTCTGGTCCAGTAATTTGTATGAATTTTATGAGCTAAAACAAATATCTTCAGTTAATAAAAAAAAAAAATATTCTTCACGACACTATCTGTCAATCAAAGTACCCCAACTTGCCTCCCCCCTCTTTCAACCGCGCCAGATGGTCGGTCGGTCCCAACCCTCCCCCCCCACCTTCCCTCCTTACCAGAGAAATGTTGGGTGAAAAAACTAGATTTTAACGTTTAGTAATAAATAATACCTCAGACTAAAGTTTGGATAATATAATTGACATTTCTGGATTCCTTGCAGGTCAGGGAATATTTTGAATGTAAACTTCATATATTTTGCACAAAAGATAAAATACTTGCTTTGTGTAAACCAAATTATTACATTAGATCTAAAATTTGTATGTCTAATGCAAAATCCATGATGTTTATATTCAAAATGATCATCATAGTGTAAGAATTCCAGCAATGTAAATTATATTCTGGCCGAGTAATTTGTATGAATTTTATGAGCTAAAACATATATCTTCATTAAATAAACAAAGAAATATTCTTCAAGGACACTATCTGTCAATCAAAATACTCAGCCCTAGCTGGGTTGGTCGGTCCCTCCCTCCCTCCCCCCTACCCCCCCTCCCTACCAGAGAAGCTTTGGGAGAAAATAGTAATTTACATTTTTAGTAATAAATAATAACTCAGACTAAAGTTAGGATAATATAATTGGCATTTCTGGATTCCTTGCAGGTCAGGGAATATTTTGAATGTAAACTTCATATATTTTGCACAAAAGATAAAATACTTGCTTTGTGTAAACCAAATTATTACATTAGATCTAAAATTTGTATGTCTAATGCAAAAAATTATTACATTAGATCTAAAATTTGTATGTCTAATGCAAAATCCATGATGTTTATATTCAAAATGATCATCATATTGTAAGAATTCCAGCAATGTAAATTATATTCTGGCCGGGTAATTTGTATGAATTTTATGAGCTAAATAAAAAAAAAAAATTATACTTCACGCGTATATGAGCAGATGCACCGCGGAAAGTGAAAGTCCGGTGGTTCTGGCAAGGTACCGCGTAAATGAGAAATCGCGGAAAGTGAAACTGTGTAAAACGGGGTAATACAGTACTCCCTCTTTATCGACGGATTTTTTATCGACGGTTTCGATTATCGACGGATTATTTAGCCGGATTTTTATTTTGGCACCAAACAGCTTCTCCCAGTCCTCTCCTTGAACAGGGCTAGAGGGTACGTGTTTTTCGAATCGTTTTCAGTTAAAAAATTATTACATCACACGTATATTTTACCTAAACTGCGCCTGAATGAATATATTCTCGGAAATAAATAGTAGTTTTGCTGAAACGTGATGTATTTCAATGTAAAATAGGATAAAATACATGACGGAAACAAAAGACTTTACCTAAGCTTCCGATGTTCTTGAGATGTTACTCGTTTTTTTAATAGTTTTCGGTTAAAATTCTGTTATATTACAATGATATTCTATTCATACTGTGCTTGATATAATACATTCACGGAAATGTAATATTTTTGCTAAAATGACGTACGTATTACAGTGGAAAGTGGGATCAAATCGTGACGAAAACAATGACTTGCGCTTTCTTTCGTTCAAAAGATGTTACCGTAATCACTTTTCGAATGGTTTAGTTAAAAAACTGTTGTATTGTATTACAATAATATCCTAATTGACTTGAATAAATATTACGATACCATATTTCTGAATATTTTCATTAAAATCCATCAAAATCATTTTCCTTGTCATCGTCTGCAGCACCAAACAGCTCCTCCCAGTCCTCTCCTTGAACAGGGCTAGAGGCTACGTGTTTTTCGAATCGTTTTCAGTTAAAAAATTATTACATCACACGTATATTTTACCTAAACTGCGCCTGAATGAATATATTCTCGGAAATAAATAGTAGTTTTGCTGAAACGTGATGTATTTCAATGTAAAATAGGATAAAATACATGTCGAAAACAAAAGACTTTACCTATGCTTCCGATGTTCTTGAGATGTTACTCGTTTTTTTAATAGTTTTCGGTTAAAATTCTGTTATATTACAATGATATTCTATTCATACTGTGCTTGATATAATACATTCACGGAAATGTAATATTTTTGTTGAAATGACGTACGTATTAAAGTGGAAAGTGGGATCAAATCGTGACGAAAACAATGACTCACTTTCTTTCGTTCAAAAGATGTTACCGTAATCACTTTTCGAATGGTTTAGTTAAAAAACTGTTGTATTACAATAATATTCCCTCCTAATTGACTTGAATAAATACTTGAATGGAAATATACAATATTTTTGTTGAAACTACCCGCGTTTCAGTGTAAAGTGTTGTAATAATAAATGGTAAACAATTTGCCTTGGGCAGCCGGATTTTTGGACTTTTACTGTACTGTACACTGTTTTGTTTACTGTAAGGACCGATGTTCACTTCAATAAATGAAATCGTAAGTTTGCTAGTATTTTTGTCCACTTATTATATTATTATTTATACACTATTATTTAAGGTTATGCGTAAAGGAAACGCATTAATGCTTAAAGGTACATTTATTCAACATATGCTAATAATAGTTAGAAAAATTACGTAACCATTACGGTATCGACGGTTTCTTTATCGACGGCCGTTTACAGAACGTAACCCCCGTCGATAAAGAGGGAGTACTGTACTGTATTGTACATAAAGGCAACACAGTGATTGGAGGGTGCCACTGCCCAATGAATTTCTCAACTCTCAACCCTTGTTTGTGATTTTTTCATAACCGCAACAATCGCATGGATTTGTGTGGTTGTTTCAGTTGTGGTTGTAGTTGCAAAGCTTCAAGACATCACTAGAGCATAATGCATCTCCATATGCCCTGGTTTATTCACTTATCAGGTGTATACGTGCAAAAGTAACCAAATCGAGCCATCATTTATCAATTAATTTTAAAATAGAAATTATAAAATAAAATGTTATAAGAAAATGGTTTAGCAGTGCTGTTAATGTGTTAATATAGCACTTGTGTTGGCCCTGAAGAGGGTAACTAAAATAAGAATTAGCCCTCGAAAGGTTTGAGTTTGACACCACTGGCCTAAGTCCTCATATACTGTACATCTAAAATCACTTAATTTAAGGAAAAAGAAGAAATAGAATGACAAAATACAGTAAATGAAAGAAAAAAATAAGTCATCAACTAAATAAAATACTGTATATTTCAAGTTTAACCCCATTTGCATCGGCGAGCATTCATAAGTCAGGGACCCCTTGTATCATATGTCAAAAACATAAAGCGAACAAAAATTTCTTATGCCTCAGGAGAAAGTGCACAGAATGTGGGAGAGGCTGAGGGAAGCGAGGGGGGGGGGGTAGTATCGAGGATCTCGGCCTCCTCCTACTGAGCTAAGCTTGTGAGCTGCATTATTGTTATTTTTCAACTTGTAATTTTGGATAGATTCTATATGCAATTTATATTTTTATTATTTTTTAATTTTAACTGTTAAATACAGAATGTGAAATAAAAACATACAAATAAAAGAAATGATTATCATAAGGTCAAAATAATAAAGGGAATAAACATTTCTTACATGTGCGGTATTTAGCCCACGGATTGTGGGAGGAAGGAGTAGGGTTGGAGATATCAGCCGCTCCAGTCTCCAACATTTAGTGAAACCCTTGCCAACAGCCAATGCAGTGCTTATTCTTTCATTTTATTTATTCATATAATTTTTATTTATTCTTCATATTTGTTGGTACAGTATTGGATAATGAAGAGTTTATAACGAAAAATACCCCCTTATTTACATTAATTCCTATGGGGTAAAATTCCCCAATATTCGCAAATTTGTAATAACTTTTCTGAATGCATCCCTTGTGGTAACTGGGGTATTCCTGTATATTGATATTTGACTGTAACCATAACTATCTTTTGAATCGGCTGTTTCCTCTCTTCTTAAATATTCCTCTCTTTCCACAAAGCTGCAGATATGTTCATGTAGGTTCTCCTGAGGAAAAACTACTACAGTGATTATGCCTACACCCCTATAATGTAAATTTATATACTGTGTTCTTAAACCCTGTCCTTCAAGCCTGCTAGTCTTTGACACTCATCATTAAAATATACATTCATCATTTTTTTCACTGCTAGTTCATATACTTACCCACGCCAATTAACCCTTACGCCCCGGGTGACGTTCCAGAATGCTCGCCTTTTCCCACCACCGTTTAAATAGCCGGCGCGGGTTATCAGGTTCCAGTGAGACTATTGCCTGTCAGGCCACACACTCGGCCACAGGGAAGCTTCCTGAACATAATTTCCTACTTTTGTTTGTTTCATTTTCATTGTTTGTCCATTTTATCATGTTGTATCAAAGTAGTATTGATAAAAGTAGTGTAGTTGTATTGTAGTGTACTATTACTGGAATAAAATATTATTATTATGTTATAAATGTATTTATTTGTGGAATTATTATTATTATATGCATTACTTGCTCTACCAAACACAAAGACAGCCAGACAACCTGGCTACCAAGTGCGTGTGTCGCCGAGCACTTTTTATGAAAAATAATGAAAATAAAATATTCTAAATTTATTATTTATAGCAAATAAGTATTATGATCAGTAAATATATGCATTACTGGCCACCTCGGACACAATGGCAAGCCAAAAATAGCTGCTAAGTACGTAGGTGACCACAAGCGCTCGCCATCACAACAAGCTGTCCCCTTATCTCTATAATAGCACCCTTACATTATATAAAAATTTACCCAAATGTATAATATCAAATTATTCAACAATGACTCAGTAGTTATTCACTAAGTTATTCAACCATGACTCAGTAGTTGTTCCTGTCATACATGCTGAGGTCTATAACTTCATCAGAGGTTGAGCCAGGTCAAGCTGATTTAGCAAATACCTCACCCGCTCCTCCTTGACTCTCACGCTCTGAGCGAGAGGAGAGAGCAGGCAGACTCTTATAACTAGTTACCCAGTGAACACCTCACTTAGTGTTTTCATATATAAGTGCACTCAAGACACTTCTCCTCGTAGAGAAGGCGTAATATAAGGCCAATAGCAAGAACCTCCGTGATGTACACCATGCTGTGGTAGCCCCATGGTCAGTTTGCAGGAAGCACTCTGGGCTAAAAAAATATATAAATATCTACGATTCGTTATTGGAACGTGGGAGATTTACGTGGTACTCTCACCCCCGCCCGATGACCACTACGATGGAGCTATATTTTGAAACCAAAAGAAAAGAACTAGAATTAGATGCACATAAATTGTAGAAATCTGCAAAGGAATAATATTTGTTATAAGATATCCCCCACATAGAACAGCACATGAAGAATTTTATTGTTCTTTTTAAAAGAATTCCATGTTTGTGTGGGAACATCCGCCAGCCTCTACTTGCCTCATCGCCGCTTATATCCTCCAAATTCTCCTAACCATAATTAAAGGTAAGCCTTTAAGATAACTAATCCAAATAATTTATGTGAAGGAATGTATGGAAATCAAATTAAGCTAAAAAAAAGTCACAAGTGATCTAATTGAAGTGGTGAGAACTGCTCCATCTGGGATGGTGAATGACGTCCCTTATCAGAAATAATATCAACCCAATTTTCGTAATGAGCGCAATTAATAATCGCCCAACACTACCAAAATAAATATTGCATTAGTATAAATACTTAGTAGCCTAAATTTCTTATTTTAATAAATCAAAATATGTCAGGTAACCAATGCCAGGTAGTTCCCAGGTGTTTCATTTGTGTATCAGTTTAACCACAATTTGTTACTAATACGATAAATTCAGTGACATAAATTAATGTTTTTTTTTAATTCCCTTAGTAACTCAATGAAATGAAAGAAAGAACTATCTTACCACTTTTTGTGCAACATTTGGAGTGGTGGTAATAATTCACTTTGCCATTGACAGTTGTAGAATCAAGTGTAGATATACTGTATTGGCATTGTATGTCCAAGATTTCAACAAAAATGAATACCGTATTTTTCAGCTTGGATGACGCACTTTTTATTACAAAATTTACTACTGTACCTTGAAAATTACCATGCGTCTTCCAGAACACTAGTTGATAGTTGTAGCAGAGGTTTTCTTAGGGTCAACTGAAATCAGCCCCTTACAAAGACTGTTACCTAATTACAGTACTTAGCAATTACAAGTATTCTTTATACAATACTATAAAACAATTGATTTAACTAATATTGTTGATATACTGCAAAAAATACGATTATTTACTTACTTGGAAGGTAAAAAATAAATATTTGGCTGCAGCTACACAACCCTTGCTGCTGTGCAGTTTGCTTACTAATGGCAGTGCAATCTATTGAGGAATTGCTAATGGTTGTCTGATGGTCTCAAAACGAAGGAATGTTTGTTTCTTCATACGTAGGCTTTCATATTTGGACACCTGTTTACAGTAGACTCATATTTTGACACCTATTTAGACTGTAAAAACCTCGCGAAATTCAAATCGTCCAAATTTAAATACAACTTCCTAGGGAGAAAATTAATTTGAGTCTGGTACTTTCGATGTTTGGCTAAATTTTGCCTTATTTACCCTACTTTTTTGGGGTGAATTAGTACCTGTAATAAACCAACATCCTAATAAACCAATGAAAATAACACAGATAAAGTTAAATAAAAACTAAAAACAACACAGAAAAAGTTTTTATGTTCTACGTCTTCAGCTAGAGTTGAACCTGATGACGTGGCAACTTCGTCATCCAAGTAAAAACACACACAACAACATTGATTGTCCTTATGTTTTCAACTTTACCACCACTGGTGGGTAGAATTTTTTTTTAATTCAGAAACATTAATTAAAACATATATGAACAGTAAATAAGTGTTGCTTTCATATTCTTATGTAAAGCAATGACGAAATGTTTTCACATGTGCACACTGTATGTATATTATGTATGCTGTATTATATATTATGCTATGTATATTATGTATGTGCTCCCTTTATATATACTATTTATTCAGCCTAGCTAGCAGCGTGTGGCAATGTAATTACCATGTCCCACATGCTTAATTAATGTGCCTGGCGACGTATGGAAGCTGTTTATGTATCACTTCCCATACGTCGTCTATAGAGCAGTTGACAAGCAGACAGGTTGAAGAGCGCTACTCCCCTTGTGTACATATCTCTTATCCAGTAAATCGAACCTACAAACTATACAGGTGTTTGTGTTCGCTCCTGTATATTGAACTTATTACCCAGAACACGAACATGGCGCAGTGAACCGGTTTTACTGGATAATTACGAGTGACAGTGCAAAGTTTGTGGAAAGCCGGCTTACGGACTCCTTCCCTGTGTCAACCAACCGCCGCCCGCCACCCCTCCTCGAAGAATTTAGCAACTTTGAGCAGTGTCAGTGACAGTGATTTTCTGTGCAGTGTTTAGCGCATTGTGTGTTTCGTGCCATACATGTGTGACCTTGTTATAAAGGATTCCCAAGGTACACGGCATGTTCTGGGCATTTGTAAGGAGTAACGTTTTTCACATCCTCCTCTCATCATTCCTTGAGGGTAACTGATGCTCCTAGTCGTCTCCACCCCCCCTCACAGCTCGAGGCCCCTCATGGCGAGACGCTCTAGCCCGCCCGGCACACACACACTCACTGACATCGGCGATTGCCTTATATATATTTTATATATATAATCTACTTATCTGTGTATTTAATTAAATTTTTTGTCTGAAATCTTGTTGATACGACGGGCTGACCGGTCAACACTGATTTAAGACACAGTACACAGTTGAAGTAGTTATGTCTCGTGCCATACGTAGCCCTGGAGCCAGCGCCCGGATGAGTCAGTCGGATGATAGCCCCGCAGAGATGGATGACGAGGCTGACCACGACGCTCCAGCTCCCACAACATCGCGCAGCCCTTCACCTCGATATTCAGCGTTGTCTCCAGAGATAATTGCTTTAATGAAGTTTATGAGGGATGAAAGGCGCGAGGATGAAGCTAACAGACGTGTGGCGGATGAACACAGAAGGCAAGCAGAGGCAGAGAGAGACCACCAACGGAGATTGGAAGACATTGCACGGTTTGAAGCTTTGATATCTCGCCTCACTGTTAACCAAGCCCCTGGCTCTAACACTGCCTCGGTACAGACTGGTTCAGATACCTCATCAATGCTTCCTTCACGCCCCCCAGCCCCACCTAAAGCAGCTGCTCAAACACCGCCAATCTTGAAGCCTGATGTGAATTTCCAGACTTTTCGTGAATGGAGGCGACGGTGGACTGATTATTCTACGATGGTGGATCTCCAGAGTTTGTCACAGCCTAAACAACTCATCCAGCTGCGTATGTGCCTGTCCTTGGAAATTCAGCATGTCTTAGAACATAGGTTGCAGGTACCCCCAACCTCTTCGCTGTCTGTAGGGGAGGTACTGGACATTCTACAACGGCACATCAAAGGACAGCAGAATGAAGCTCTGCGCAGGAGGGAATTGTTTAGCTGCAAACAGATGGAGGGTGAGACTTTTGACGCCTTTTATGTGCGACTCAAGAGAGCCTCGGAAGAGGTAGATATATGCCTAGGCCACCACCAGCAGTGCGAGGAGACCCAGTTGAAGCAGGTGATCCTGATGGGTGTTAAGGACGAGGAACTTGTCCAACGCCTCACCTCCCTCGACTCTTCCTCTTCTCCTCAGGATGTGTTGACGATATGTCGCTCCTATGAGGCTGCCAGGTGTGCCACCTCTGCCATCCGAGCTCCCCCTACAGCTGTACGCACTGTGTCCCGGTACAAGAAGGACAAGAAGTCTGCTCCTACGCCTTCGCCCACCACGTCCACGCCCGGTTCATTTTGTAACAACTGTGGTAAGCAGCACGGAACACAGGTGTGTCCAGCTGCTGAGTCTACCTGCAACAGTTGTGACCGTAAGGGCCACTGGTCGCTCACAGTGCGGTGCCCAGCTAAACGCGTCCAGTGCAATGTGTGCGGTCGTCTGGGCCACTATGACAAGTGTTGCCCTACCAACAAACCCAAGGGACAGCGTCGGCGGAAGCTTCAGCGCCCTTCTACAAGTGAGGGCCGCCCACAGTCGCCAAATCAGAGGCACGACGACCCTGGACAAAGCCCGACCCATATTAGGAGGGTGTACTCCTCGCGTCCCAGGACCAAAGTCCCCCAGTACATCAGTGTCATCGTGACCTACGGCAGTGTGTCATCCCGTCTTCAGATGTTGCCCGACACCGGCACTGATGCTACAGTCATCGGTCCCCAGCATTTGCAATGCTTGGGGCTCTCTCCAAGCGATCTAGGACCGCCTCCCAAGGACCTCTACGTCACGGCAGATGGTTCACAGATGGCTCGCTTCCAGGTTCACTGGGGTGGTGGCTGGATTGGTGTCCCGACTCCTTTGCTGTCCTACAGACATTGCGATTGGCCATCTCCCAGGACTCTAACACCGATTCTCGGTAAAACCAACAGGGTGGCTGAGGAGCAGCAACTACCCTGCTCCTACCCCTATCTGTCTCTCCTTGGTGTGCCTGCTGCATCCGTCCCCCACGCCTTGGCTCGCCTTCGACAGTCACCGTGGAGCTGAGGCGCAAGCGGCGGTGTTCGTTTCCGGCCACAACATCAATGCTGTCCGGTGTGGCCGCCAAGTATTACAACCCAGCCAGCAGCGGAACCCTTTATGAGTGACGACAACCCCCGCCCCTTTGGTCGGTGTGGGCGACTTTCTCTGTGTCAGAGGCCTTCCGTTATCGTCGGCCGTCTCTCTGGTTGGCGGTTGTCATCAAGTGCGGTAATGACGGCGTCTGCCGCCACCATCAGCAAGTTCGCCACTACTTCGTGGCGTGGCGTTCCTGTCGCAGTTCGCCGGGACTTTGCTGTGTTCGTTGACTGATGGAGTCCGGCATGCCGCAGTCGCGTGCGCTGAGGCTGCTGTCAAATCAACACCTCATCCCAGGTGGCCTTCTGGGAATATTGACTACAGGGCCTTCGACCGGTCTTCTTGAACTCCGCCATACACCTAACTGGGGCCTACTTTGGCGTATGGGCGCTCCTTCGTTCTTGTGTTGCTCACCTCAATCCTTCTCTCCAAGGGTGGCAGAGAGGAACTGTGAATTGTCCGAGCCACAACGTGTTCAAGACGTACCGCCGCTTCTAAGACCACGCCGTTCTCTCCCCAGGTTGAGTGTCGGCACCCAAGTCCGTGTTCAGGACCGACGCCTCCCTATGTTGGGACAAAGTAGGTAGTCATGGGTCTCGATAGATCCTGGAGTACCAGGTCTGTTACCAGTGGTCGTGGTGGTGGAGGACGCCCGTTTTTCTCCGCCCTGTAACAACGCCTTCTGCTGACCCCGCCACCAGTGTTGAGTCCCCTTCCAGTGATCAAGTCCTCGGCGCTCAGAACGGATCAAAAGTCCGCTCAAGACTTTGCTATGGCATATAGGGAGGTTTATGTATATTATGTTGCTGTATTATATATTATGCTATGTATATTATGTATGTGCTCCTTTATATATATTATTTATTCAGCCTAGTTAGCTGGCGTGTGGCAATGTAATTACCATGTCCCACATGCTTAATTAATGTGCCTGGCGGCGTATGGAAGCTGTTAATGTATCACTGCCATATATCGTCTATGACAGTTGAACAGCAGACAGGTTGGCGCTATATCTCCCTTATGTGCATATCTCTTGTCAGTATCGAACACAAACTATACAGAATTATTTGCATTGCTCCTGTATCTTTCGACTTATTACCCAGAACCGGTACACACCACTCCCCGAGATCTCACTTTTTCTATACCATTAATGGTTAGCTACTTCCATTGTTCCATTTATTAACATTAAATATCATTACAGTAATACCCCGCTTTACGCGTTTTTTTTTTACGCGTTTCTACGTTTACGCGGTACCCCGCCACAACCGGAATGTTCACTCAACGCGGTGCATCTACTCTTTTACGAGGAGAGCTGCTGGCGGTCATCTCGCGCCGCGCCATTTTTGGATTCAAACCTCCCACCATCCCGCCATGTTGGGTAAGCGGCGCGAGTAGGTTGCGCAGTGTATGTCTTTGTTGCATTATCGGTGACGTCATATGACGTATCGGACTGTGATTGGGCCAAGCATCCTTACCTCCCTCCCCGCTAGCTGTGATTGGTTTAATGTAATATGACATGCCCCGTGCTCTTTTTTCTTTACCATTATAGTTAGCTACTTCTATTGTTCCATTTATTAACATTAAATAACATTACTTAAAACAACCATATTAATTTTACTACAGCTACAACCAGTGTCTTATTTTCTTCAGTTTTATATGTAGAACCAGTCAGTCACTGGTTTTGTAAACATTAACGAAAACAAAGCCGTCTCGTCTCCTCGTATGTATTAATATACGGTAATACTTATTATTAATGAATTGTATTGTTCATTTTGCACACTCAAGCCCGTCGAAATTCGAGTTTCCGCCGTAAAAATTTGAAATAGTGTAGTGGTTTTTTTGGCATCCAAATAAAAAACGTTGAATTAAAAACTCGCAAAATTTGAGAACCTACTGTACTGTACAGTCGGCCCTTAACATACGCGGGGGTTACGTAACAGAGATACCCGTGGATGTTAAAAATCCGAGTATTTTTGCTGCCCCCCCCCCCAAAAAAAAACCCTGGCCCCCCATGTCCTTATTTACCGTATATACCTGTGTGGAGTTCGAGTTTTTAAGACCCAATTATTTGGCAAAAAATTGGGGGTCGACCTCTAAACGGGTAATAGTTTCGTTAGGTTGAAAAATATTTACCAGTAACTACCAGCAAACAATGGAACAATGCACCAACGCACCACCAGCTGTGAGTGTCGGTACAGTTGCCAGGACAGATCTCTTGCGTCATCATAGCAAGCCCAAAGTAGCCAAATCCATGGTATGGTAGCACAGGACGATGTAAAACATAAAGTATTCATTTATTAAAGTTTATTTATAGATACTGTACATAAATTTTTGTTCATTACATTTGAAACATCAATCTTTGTTAATTAAATTTGAAACAAAAGAAAACTACGATACCGTATTTTCATTAAAATATTACATCACAAGTATATTTTACCTTAACTGTGACTGAATGAATATACGTATTCTCAGAAATAAATATGTAAATATAATATTTTTGCTGGAATGACGTACATATTACATTGGAAAGTGGGATAAAATCATGATGAAAACAATGACTTTCGCTTTCTTTCGTTATTCAAAAGATTTTACCGTAATCGCTTTTCGAATGGTTTTCAGTTAAAAAACTGTTGTACTCGTACTCTATTACAATAATATTCTATCCTATCATTAGCCTTATAATCCCACAACTGAAAACCATTCGAAAAGCGATTACGGTAACATCTTTTGAACGAAAGAAAGCGAAAGTCATTGCTTTCGTCACAATTTTATCCCACTTTCCTCTGTAATACGTACATCATTTCAGCAAAAATATTACATTTCCATGTTCTCAGAAATAAATGGTAGTTTTGTTGAAACGTAATGTACAGTATTTAATATTAAAATGCAAAAATAGCTATAAAAACAATTAATACACCCGTAATGTACTGGCTGGCATCTCCACTCGTCCCTGCTCCCACGTCCAAGGTCACCACTCCTCCCAACTCCCTCCCTCCGCTCCCTCCTCTGCCTCCTCCACCTCCTCACCGTCACTACTGCCGACAACAAACACAAATGTTTTGTGAATAACTGCACCTCCACTTCCTATGTACAGTACTGAACTGTACTGTGCTGTGCATTTTAACAAACAATAAACATGGCAAGAAAAGCTATTAAAAAAAAAGAGATAAAAATTTCACTTTACTGTACCGTACCTATCCTCGGCGACAGGACGGGTGTCATCGGGCTCATCGTCACTCAATTCCATAACGGGTGGTGAAGTGGGGGCGACGGTAGATTCAGCTGCTTCCTCATGCCGCCAGTGATTGATGGTGTTAAATCTCTCCTTCGGTGATCAAAGAACATGGTGATGGGGAGTTGTCGTCTCTTTCTTTTCATTTCTTCCATGATGTTTTTGTATGGAGCAAAAACGTCATCCATCCCTCGCATGAATTTCAGGGCACGCACCATGGAGGGGTCCATACTATAGGCCAGGTTTTTCAGTGCCTCAATATTCCTGGTCATCTCCCCCCAACTTCTCCAACGTTATTTCTTGGTCCTCATCCTCTTTCCCTTTCGCTTCCTCTTCCTCTTCCTTGCCTGAGTCTACTAACTCCTGTAGATCCTCCTCGGTCAGCTCAGTGTCGTGCTCTTCAATTAGCTCCCTAATCTCGTCCTCTGCCATGTCCTGGAAGCCTTCAGCAGCCACTTTCCTTGACAGTGCCAGGGTCTTTCTGAATATTTTCATTAAAATCCATCAAAATCATTTTCCTTGTCATCGTCTTAAGCACCAAACAGCTCCTCCCAGTCTTCTCCTTGAACAGGGCTAGAGGGTACGTGTTTTTCGAATCGTTTTCAATTAAAAAAATGTTACAGCACATGTATATTTTACTTAAACTGTGCCTGAATGAATATATTCTCAGAAATAAATACAGTGGGGTATGCTATAACGAATGGATTCTACTACGAATATTCCTATAACGAACGGTTTTACCTATAAAATTGAGAATGCTATAACAAACGAAACTCCTACAACGAACATTATTATTAGTATTATTATTATTATTATTATTATTATTTTTTTTTTTTTTTTTTACTAATTTATTGTTTTTTTATTACAAGTATTAATGATATTCTTTATTTCAGGGGTTTAGATGCATATTTATGCACTTTTTTTAAAATTTTTACATTTTTATATTATATTTTTCAGTGTTAAGTGGTTGTATTTGGGAGCCTGGAACGGATTAATCCTATAACGAATGAATGCTATAACGAACAAGGTTCTAGAACAAATTAGATTCGTGATAGCGTACCCCACTGTAGTAGTTTTGCTGAAACGTGATGTATTTCAATGTAAAATAGGATAAAATACATGACGAAAACAAAAGACTTTACCTAACCTTCCGATGTTCAAGAGATGTTACTCGTTTTTTTAATAGTTTGTGGTTAAAATACTGTTATATTACAATGGTATTCTATTCATACTGTGCTTGCTATACTACATTCACGGAAATGTAATATTTTTGCTGAAATGACGTACGTATTACAGTGGAAAGTGGGATAAAATCGTGACGAAAACAATGACTTTCGCTTTCTTTCGTTCAAAAGTTGTTACCGTAATCGCTTTTCGAATGGTTTTCAGTTAAAAAAACTGTTGCATCACAAGTTGGAAAATATTTCCTGTCGTTGTCATACCGACAAAAACAAGAGAAAGAATGTAAACACTACAGCCCGCTAGATGCGGAGGTGACCAGGTGTATAAAATGAGTGATGTATTAAGATTTCCACTTCTTATACAGATTTTTTTTTTTAAATTGATGAAAATGACGACTGATAAGCAGTTCTAAGTTATGATATTCAAAGAGGTGTGTGTACTTGTGCCATAAGGGCTGTATATCAAGCAACGGTTTCACTGTTGTCAGTTCGTAAGTATAAAACGGTTTTTTCCTAGAATTACATTTCCAAAATCAGGGTGCGTCTTCCACGATGCAGCGTCTTCCAAGCTGAAAATTACGGTAATGTCTTCCCACATAAATGAAATTGATGATATTACAGTACAGTAGTACCCCGCTTAACGCGGTCAATAAAACCCACAGGGTACCGTGTTAAGTGAAAACCGCGCTAAGTGAACAACAGAACATATGGGGTTAATTCCAATAGAAACTGGCCCGACCCCCAAACTCCACTTTTTCCGACACAATACCTATGTTCTAGTAAAAATAACATCTTAATTTTATGATGGTACATGCACACAATTAATACTTAAGAGAAATAGAGAAATACAGTCGCCAAGTTAATGTCCATTCAAATAATGGACTCAACTCCCTCCCATTCTTCTCACACTACACTGCTGGCTCTTCCCTCTCTTGAGAAATTTTGGGGGGAAAAACCACTAAATTTTAATAAATAATACCTCAAACTAAAGTTAGGATAATACAATTGACATTGCTGGATTCCTTGTAAGACCAGGAATATTTTGAATATAAATGTCATATATTTTGCACAAAAGATAACATATTTACTCAGAGTAAACATTATATCTAAAATTTGTATGTCTAATGCAAAATCTATGATGTTTATATTCAAAATGATCACCAAATTATAAGAATTCCATCAATGTAAATTATATTCTGGCCGGGTAATTTGTCTGAATTTTATGAGGTAAAACAAATATTTTCAGTTAATAAAAAAAAAATATTCTTCACGACACTATCTGTCAATCAAAGTACCCCACCTTGCCTCCCCCCTCTTCCAACCGCGCAGTCCGTCCCAACCCTCCCCCCCACCAATCCTCCCCTCAAGAGATGTTGGGTGAAAAAACTAAATTTTAACATTTTGTATTAAATGATACCTCAGATTAAAGTTAGGATAATATAATTGACATTGCTGGATTCCTTGTAAGACCAGGAATATTCTGAATATAAATGTCATATATTTTGCACAAAAGATAACATATTTACTCAGAGTAAACATTTCATCTAAAATTTGTATGTCTAATGCAAAATCTATGATGTTTATATTCAAAATGATCATCAAATTATAAGAATTCCAGCAATGTAAATTATATTCTGACCCGGTAATTTGTATGAATTTTATGAGCTAAAACAAATATCTTCAGTTAATAAAAAAAAAAAATATTCTTCACACGGTAACAGATGGTCGGTCGGTCCCTCCCTCCCCCCACCCCCCACCAACCGTCCCACCAGATGTGTGGGAAAACCAGAATATTTACCTTTTTAGTAATAAATAATACCTCAAACTAAAGTTAGGATAATATAATTGACATTGCTGGATTCCTTGTAAGACCAGGAATATTTTGAATACAAATGTCATATATTTTGCACAAAAAATAACATATTTACTCAGAGTAAACATTATATCTAAAATTTGTATGTCTAATGCAAAATCTATGATGTTTATATTCAAAATGATCATCAAATTGTAAGAATTCCAGCAATGTAAATTATATTCTGACCGGGTAATTTGTATGAATTTTATGAGCTAAAACAAATATCTTCAGTTAATAAAAAAAAAAAATATTCTTCACACGGTAACAGATGGTCGGTCGGTCCCTCCCTCCCCCCCACCCCCCACCAACCGTCCCTACCAGATGTGTGGGAAAACCAGAATATTTACCTTTTTAGTAATAAATAATACCTCAAACTAAAGTTAGGATAATATAATTGACATTGCTGGATTCCTTGTAAGACCAGGAATATTTTGAATACAAATGTCATATATTTTGCACAAAAAATAACATATTTACTCAGAGTAAACATTATATCTAAAATTTGTATGTCTAATGCAAAATCTATGATGTTTATATTCAAAATGATCATCATATTGTAAGAATTCCAGCAATGTAAATTATATTCTGGCCGGGTAATTTGTATGAATTTTATGAGCTAAAACAGGCAGTCAGGCAGGGTGGCAGGTGGGGGGAATCTAAAAATAGCTCTCGAGCCGGACACTCTGGGCGTATACGTGGAAAAAACCCGCGTTAAGTGAAAGTTCAGCTCTGGCGAGGCACCGCGTATATGTGAAATCACGCTAAGCGAAACCGTGTTAAGCGGGGTATTACTGTATTATCTTTTCGGTTATCCAGGGAATTTTTGGATTTTAAGTTGACCGATGTTTTCCAGTTAGGTTAAGTTAGGTAGGTTAGGTTAACATTTTGATGTAAAACATTAAAATTTTAAAGGGCTTATATTATTCTTTTCTATGAATTTCTAAAAAAAAAAAAAGGATCACAGTTTTGGAATCACCATAAAAATCTACATTAGAAAAAAAAGATACATTTTATGAGTGTGTGTTGCATATCAAACCAAACAAATCTGAGTTTCCATTGATTTTTTTTTAATAGACAAAATTACCCATAATATGTAGGTAATGAAAACTTATAAATATTAACCCTCATAAATAAAGATGCTTCAGAATTTGCAAATTTAACTAACACAATATTACAGTAATGACTTTATTTTCACTTACAGGTGGAGATACAGCTAACTATTCACCTTTCACCAATACTGAAGAAATAAATCTTGGTATCATGATTGGTGGGGAATTTTTCCGGTTCCTGGGAAAATTCTGGAATTTGCTACCTAACCTCGGAATTGGTTCCCAGACTCGGAACAGAAAATTTGGAGACTTTCCGTAAAATTCCCAAATTATTCATAGACCACAAAAAAAATGCAGTTTCTGGAATTTTCAGTAAATATGCCTTGGAGAAATCATAACATATGCCTTAATTAATTTTTTTAATTTTTACACTGCATATGTACAGTACATGGATATTATGTAATAATATATTTGTGAAATTTGTGGATGATTTTTCCGTTAAAATACTTTACTGTTGATCATCCATATATTATAACATATCCTGTTTTTAATAAAGGCTATATTCTGACATAAGCATTATCATTGTATTCTTATCCTTATTATTATCACAGTTTATATTAAACATTAAAAAATGCATAAATAATTTGCAATTAACATTGCAGACTGTATTGATAGATATTTTAAAACCATTTAATGATCATCTTGTTTTATGTTTAAAATTTTTACTCTGATTAATTGGTAGAATTTCATGAATATACCTACTGTATATGGGTTCCATGACATTTGCTCACAAGATGAACCTAATCTAACCAAACCTAACATGTCTTCCTTTCCATTATAGTTGTGAGTATTTGCCTTATTAACAAATGTCTGCACACTAACTACAGTATATGAAGACTCTGGTGAGGATCCATATACAGTATTTACATGGAATATTTTTCCAAATAAAAGACCATTTAAACAGCAGATACTTTTATCCAACTGCTGGTTCAGTCCATGTCATTAACATATTGTATACATTTTTACTCCTGACATTGGGAAAGTGTTCATGTCTTGCTATCTTCCTTAGGGTATTTATTGCATTACTATAATCAGGCGGGGACAAGTTGGAAACAGTATCTCAAGGTTTCTTATCTTGTAGATAACTGGCCTTTATACTTGTATAATATGAACGTAAAAATTTTTGGTACAAAGATAATTTCCTGTTTGATAGAAAACTAACAGTTATGGTGATATTTTTTTCAAGATTTTATCCCAATTCATCTGTACAGTGAGTTCATCACTGTCATAGCAAAATTATAATACGCTGCACCTAATACAGGTTGACAATCCTTTATCCGAAATCCTTGGGGCCAGAGGCATTTCGGTTTTCGGAATTTCGGATAAAGGGTTATCAACCTGTACTGTAATTTGTTATATTCTACTGACTTCATCCACAGAACAGGCCAGAGTTCTCTTTATTTACACTCACCCAACCTCAAGTTCATGACAAACTTATTACTTTATTGTTAGATTTAATAAGGATAAAAAAGAAAGGAACATATATTACACTCTATTCCAATGTTTTTATGGTTGTCACAGGCTTTAATTACCTAAATTCACTGTAAGTGATAATATTTCATTCCCAGAATTGGCTTATAATCCAAGAAAATAGGAAAATGAGGTGCATCTTAGCTTGGGATTCAAGTTTTTCATGCTCGTAAATCGTGTAGCAAGAGTAAACGTTTCGTGCCACTGACATTGTTTTGAGGGTGCAAGCATACCAACCTCCCAGTCTTCCACCAGTTGGTACACCTGACTACACTAAGATGACGTAGTAACAACAAACGACGGTCGGGTACCACCATGGCCCTTCTTGAAAAATCACACAATTTTTCTTCCATTGTATTACGACCGCCGGGATACCACAGTGTGGTGTACACAACGGTGACCTTGCAATTGGCCCATACTCTCAACCGAATTAAGTACCTGTGAAACTATAATTTTCTACAATAAAGAAAAACCAGCAAATTGTTTCTTCAGCCCAGCCACTTAAGAGTTCCAGAACTTATTTAAAACAAGTAATGTAATGCCAAAAGAGCTATTACATCTCCCTCCATCCGCGCTGCCAGGGAAGTTTTTAGAGGATCAATATCTAGTTTTTCTTACTTATTTTTTATTGTTTTATCATTTAAAAAGGCTAAAAATTATTTTTTTTAGAAAAATAGACTTTTCTAGGTTTACCCCCGGGTGGGGGGTACTGCCAGCGGCACCCTGACCCGGGGCTTCAGGGTTAAGCATGTCATTCTTTACCATCTACGACTTTATAATGAACATAGAAAAATTAAAAAGAAAAAGAAAATATGAAAAGGGTTGTGTCACAGGTTTCCTGTATCGAATATTGTCTTCAGACAGAGTGAAATAATAAATATTTTATATTAAAAGGTTAGAGTGAATAAGCTTGAAAATTTATAACAACAATATGCAACAAACCTTGCCCACAGAAATAGCTTCGGTAGTAAGTTGCTCCTTGGTCTACTGCTTCAATGGTAAGAGGGCTTCTGACATATGGACAGAGTGTCATCCGCCAGTGAGACTGTCCAACAGGGGGTTCTAAAAGACCAAGAGTAGTTGCTGCCACAGGTCGGTGGAGACCCAGTGCAAGGGTTGGGGTACTTGGTCTTGCTCCACATCCCCAATCCCTGCTGAGGCTGACCACACGTTCCCCTTCGCCGCCAAGCTCATTACGGAAGAATGGGCAACTGGAAAATTTCATAAAAAATTTATGGTTCTCATCAATATCACAATGAGTATCAAAATTGTCTTGATCATGTTTCATTATCCTTCTGTGACTGGAGATCAAGTGATCCCCTAGTTATGATGACACCTCTCACACATTATGAAACTTAACACCATACCTGTGACCAACTTACAAATGTAAACTTATGGCAAGTACTGTACCATTGGTAGAAATAGCAACAGTTATGCACCAATCAATACAGATAGGAGAAAGCGGACGCCTTTTAAGGGATATTATAAAACGGTACCTCATAATGCTTGATTAAACATCAATATACAGTATAGTCTCGGTTTACAGGGATTTTTTAAACGCGGTTGGTCATTTACGCGGCACCTGTCCAGGTGCGCCAATTATTAGTTACGCGGTACATTCCCGAATTTACGCGGGAAGCGGCGCGGACAAGCTGCGCGGTAGGTTGCTCTTACGTCACCGCTGACGTCAAATGACGTTTTGGACTGTGATTGGGCCACGCATCCTTACCACCCACGCATCCCTTCCGCCGCGAGCTGTGATTGGTCTATTTAACCTTCCTTGCCCAGTCAACAAAACATTACCGAGTTCTTCACCCGCCACCCACCACAGCCACCCCAAGTCAGTGATAGTGAGGATATGGACTTTGAGGGGTTTGACAAGGAGGCCCTGCTAGCCTCTGTGGTGGATAGTCATACAAGTGATACAGGTGAGGGTCAATAATCTGCCCTCTGCCTCGGAACCAACCCCCCATCCCCATGTGCCCAGCCATCTCTTCTACTAACGTAAGTTTTAAAAAACCTGATGTTATTGATATTTCTCTTAAATATTAATTGTGTATGCATACCATCATAAAATTAAGATGTTATTTTTACTACAACGTAGGTATTGTGTAGGAATAAGGGTAGTCTGGCGGTCAGCCCAGTCTCTATTTCAATTAATCCCATATGTTCTGTTATTTCGTTTACACGTTTCGCATTATACGCGGACCTCCATGGGTTTAATTGACCGCGTAAAACGAGACTATACCTAGGCTGTAAGTCATGTCATGTTTATTGGGTGTGCCTGCCCGTATACAGTATGTAGTGTTGAGATGGTGGAGATGAGAGGCCCAGAGGAGGTTGGAGTGTGTAAGGGGAGCTTGTTTATGTATAATCATAATCACCTGACTCAGCCCTCGACGACCAGCCAGGGTAGGCCAGGAGATCGGGCTGGCATTATAGCTACCCATATGTTAAAAGCAACACCTAACCTGGTTTCTCTCTAGACTTTCAACACGTAAGTTTAACTAGTACTTATTGTGTACACAGGTAGAATGTGTCCATTGCATCATTCATCATTGTGACAATATAGAAATAAGGCAAATTAAGTACAGTGGTCCCCGATTTACGCGGTCAATTGAACCCGCGGAGTAATGCGTAAAACAAGAAACGATTAAATGGAATAACAGAACATATGGGATTAATTGAAATAGAGACTGGGCCGACTCCCAAACTCCACTTTTTCAGACACAATACCTACGTTGTGGTAAAAATAACATCTGAATTTTATGATGGTATGCACACACAATTAATAATTAAGAGAAATATCAATAATGTTAGGTTTTTTAACACTTACATTAGTAGAAAAGATGGCTGGGCACACGGGGATGGGGGGTTGGTTCCGAGGCAGAGGGCAGATTATTTTTAGATTCGCCCCACCCGCCTGCCTGCCTGTGCTCCTCGCCTCTCCCTCGTCCTTCTTCCGCTTGGGCAAGCCGCGCGGTAAGGTTGCGCAGTGTGTGTGTCTTTGTTGCGTTATCACTGACGTCATATGACATATCGGACTGTGATTGGCCATGCATCCCTACCCCCCTCTGCTGCTAGCTGTAATTGGCTTAAGGTATTATGACGTGTCCACCCGGGGGAGGGAGGGAGGGAGGGAGGAAAGACGACGCTTGACCTAGCCGCGGCAGTTTCATCCCTCAAGGCCACACCGTGTAATCGTGCATCCATTGTTCAGTAAAATGGCTTCCGCCGGACCACCACCCCCAGAGAGAAACCTTTCCTTACCTGGACCCAGCGGCACTAAGCCAAAGAAGACACGACGTTCCTTAAGCTACGAGGTGAAGTATACCATCATCCAAGAGTTGGAGAAAGGAACAAGGCAGGTTGATTTGGCGCGCCAGCATGGTGTGAATGAATCTACGATTCGAACAATAAAGAAGGATGCAGCCAAGATAAAGGAGCACATGAAGATCACAAAGTCTACAGGTGCTTCTATGATCAAGTATTTTCACAACCAGGTGCTTCTCAAGACAGAAGACAGAAAAATTACTTGTGAGGTACTTGGTGCGTCAGGCGCGACGGAACATGGCGGTCGACACGCGCTCTGTTAAGGACTACGCACGTGAACTGTACATGGCAGTGGCACGAAAGATGGGAATTACAGAGCCCAAACCCTTTAATGCTTCCTCTGGGTGGTTACAGAGGTTTAAGATCCGGAACAAGATCACCAATATAAACATTGGTGGTGAAGAAGCGAGTGCTGACCGTGCTGCGGCTAGGGAATTTCCTCCGTTTTTACGTGAGATTATGGAGGAAGGACAGTACAGTGACGATCAGGTGTTTAACATGGACGAATCTGGTCTTTTCTGGAAAAAGCTACCTTCCAAGTCCTTCGTTGTAAAGAATGCCAGCAGGATTCGGGGCCGGAAGATGCAGAAGGAACGCATCACCGTCCTGTTTACCACCAATGCCTCCGGTACCTGTAAGCTCAAGTTATCAGTGATCCACACAGCACGCAAGCCGCATGCCTACAAAACCATGGACATGACCAAGCTAAATGTCCACTGGCTGACCGCACGTAAGGCGTGGATGTTCTCTACACTGTCCCTCTCCTGGTTTGATGACTGTTTTGTTCCCGATGTAAAGAAATTCTGTGAGCGACAGAATGTGCCATTCAATATTTTGTTGCTGCTGGACAACGCACCAGGACACTCGCCCCTACTGTTAGATCGTCACCCCAACGTAAAAGTGGTCTTCCTTCCTCCCAACACTACGTCTATATTACAGCCCATGGACCAAGAGTTAATCTGTAATGTAAAAGCTGCATTCTCAACAAAAAAATTCAAACTCCTGAACGACTACACCAACACCAGGGAAGAGTTGCGTAACCTGAGTGACACCACCACCGATAGCAAGAGCGAAGAAGATGAGGATCAACAGTTGGCACAGCAAAAAATACTGTTCAAACAATTCTGGAGAGTATTTAACATCAAGAAAGCTGTGGACTTCTTGGTGGAGTCATGGGATCAGCTGTCTATTGCTACAATTCGTCACGCATGGAGACATGTGTTGCATGGAATACCAGGTGAGAGGAGGAGTCAATCTGTGACTGGTGTGGTTCAGACTGTTGCAGTAGCAGTGGACCTTGCCAGAGAAGCTGCGCAGACTGTTATAGTTCCAGGCTTCTCCGAGACCACCAACGACGACATCCTGGAGGTGATCAGAGATCCTGAAGTGACTGCCGACGAGATGTTGGAAGATCACGTCAGTGAAGAGGAGGAAGAAGGTGCGTCATTCTCCGAAGAACACAGTTTAACTCATAGTGATATTAAGGGTGCCATGGAGTGTGCAGAGAAAATGAAGTCCTTCCTTTCCCACGACAATGACGATGACCGCTATGAAGTCTTCCATACCCGGCTGGTGCAGGCTATGGAGCCGTACATCACGGTGTATCAAGACAACATAAACACCAGCCATCAAAAAAGCATAACCGAGTTCTTCGCCCGCAACCCACCACAGCCAGCCCAAGCCAGTGATAGTGACAGTGAAGATGACTTTGAGGAATTTGTCAGGGAAGCCCTGACAACTGTAAGTGACAGTGATGGTGATTCACCTAGTAATGGTGATTCACCTGAGGGCCAGTAATTTGCCCTCTGCCTCGGAACCAGCCTCCATCCCCAAATGCCGACCCATCTCTCCTACTAACGTAAGTGTTCCACATAACTTTTAGTTTTTCTAACATAACCTTTATTTTTCCTATGTTAACCTTTATTTTTCCTAACCTAACCTCTTCTATATTACTTGTTTTTTCATACCATCATAAAGTTAAGATAAAATTTTTACTACAACATAGTTGTGTGTTGTCAAAAAGTGGAGTTTGGGGGTCGGCCCGGACTCTATTTCAATTAATCCCATATGTTATGTTATTCACTTTACGCGTTTCTCACTTTATGCGGGACCCTGCGGGTTACATTAACCGTGTAAAGTGAGGGTTAACTGTATATATATATAAACATTATATATATATAAACATTATATATATATATATATATATATATATATATATATATATATATATATATATATATATATATATATATATATATATATATATATATATATATATATATATATATATATATATATATACAGTGAACCCTCACTTTACGCGGTTAATTCAACCCACGGAGGCCCGCGTAAAGTGAACAACATAACAAATGGGATTAATTGAAATAGAGACCGGGCCGACCCCCAAACTCCACTTTTTCAGACACAATACCTACGTTGTAGTAAAAATAACTTCTTAATTTTATGATGGTATGCACAAACAATTAATAATTAAGAGAAATATCAATAATATTATGTTTTTTAACACTTACATTAGTAGAAAAGATGGCTGGGCACATGGGGATGGGGGGTTGGTTCCGAGGCAGAGGGCAGATTATTGGCCCTCACCTGTATAACTTGTATCAATTGTATCACTATCCACCACAGAGGCTTGCAGGGCCTCTTTGTCAAACCCCTCAAAGTCCATATCCTCACTATCATTATCACTATCACTGACTGGGGCCGGCTGTGGTGGGTGGCGGGTGAAGAACTCGGTAATGTTTTGATGACTGGGCGACCTTGTGCGCATCCTGCTCGCGCCGCTCTCTGCGTAAAAGGGTACACACACCGCGGAAAGTGAGCATTCCGGTTTCGGCAGGGTACCACGTAAACGTGGAAACGCGTAAAGTGGGACCGCGTAAAGCGAGGTCTCTCTCTCTCTCTCTCTCTCTCCCTCTCTCTTTATATAAAGTATACAGTACAGTACATCATTAGTAATGTACCAAGTTTAACATAATTCTAGAATTTGTTGGAAAGTATTGACTTCACAAACACATGATCCTATACAGACAGACATGTTAGTACTGTATATAAGCACTTCATTGGGTATTGGTAATAACACTAAAGCTGATACTGTGCACATACTAAATCTCAAGAAACATTTTTATGGATCCCCTAAATATTAGACACCCCAGCTTATTTCACCAGAATATTAATCATCCTTACACCAACCTTACCTTACCTCCCAAATAGTGTTGGGGTGGTTAATCTTTAAGGTGAAATAAGCATGGATGTTTAATCTACAGGTGATCCCATTTTACACATATATTCTCTTATAAAGAACATTAATGGCTATCATTCCTTCCTTACTGGACAAAGACAAAGGCTTATGTCATGTCATGTTTGTTCATCACATTAGTTGAGTATTTTAAATACAATGTACACTTATTTAATTTGATAGTGTTTTAAATCTTTACATAAAATTTTAAATTTCTCTAAATCAAACTTGGATAGTATCAATCGTAAGTCATCAAGAAATCCATCAACAATACCAAAACCCACATACAGTACAGTGTTAAATTGTATATAATCATAAGAATGACGTTACCTATTAATTAGTTGATTGCTTCGTCCATCTCCTGGGTCGTGTTCATCATGCTGTAAGTCCTCTGTGCTGTCATGGTGAACACCACTTGGTGCTGAACCGGCCATTGCTGCTGCAGATGCTCCTGTGGTAGTATTTGCTCTTTCAGTCAGCAGTAGTCGCATGTGTCCCATATTAAACTGTGTGGCTAAGGACCGACAGTCATAATGTGCAAAAGCAGAACGTCTGGTGGGTACAGAATTTGGTGGCTCCTCACTGCGACTGTCTGCATCCCCATTTTGTTCACCGGATTTACACGATTTGGTCATACCAGTTGGGGCACTTGATTCTGAATTAATGTCCAACTTACTGTCAGCTTTGGTTTCTGTGCTTTTACTTGAACGTAATTTCTTAAATATAGAAGGCTTATCTTTATCCCACAGTTTTTGAAATTTTGAACGAACTTTAGGAGATGTGGCTTCTGCCTCACTGGCCAGAGATCCTGCCACATTATCACTTGATGTGGAGGCACACTTTATTGGTTCAATAGGCTTAAGTCCACGTAAAATGGAATATAATGTTTCCGGTGGGGCTGAAGCAACATTGATGGAGCCATGAGAACCATATTCCCTCCTAAGTGGGGATGCAGGAGGCTGTTCCTCAACATCATGGTCTAAATCTAGAGATGAATTGCTTCTGTACAATCCACCCATCCCTCTCATGTAGACAAACCCTCCCCCTACATCCTGACCAGAACGCACTCCAGAGCCTCGACCCAGTGGCTGTAGACTGGCTGGGCCAGATCTTAGTCTCTCATTGTACGATGCTCTCAGGTCTGCCGGGCCAAACCTATGGGCCGAGTGTGTCTTGGGCCGATTGCTGACACTTAATGCACGAACTCTCTCACTGACATAACCCACAGTTCCCTGTTCTCTATTTTTAGTTTCTGTACTTTTCTTTCTTGTTTTATTTCTGTCATTATTATTAATGTTGTTGTTGCAAATAACTGATCCATTGGTAAGACCATTGACCTCCACATTATTATTAAGCACATTCACATTGTGAGAGGCACCACTGGAGGTTGTGGTAGGAAAGTCTGGATTGTGGTCTTGCAGTGGCACATGGCCACTGCCTCCAGTCTGGGATCTACCAATAGAGCCCCGACCAATGCAGGCAGCCGGGCTCACGTTCATTAATTCCGCCTTCTTCATCACCCCACTTAAATTGTCTCAGCAGTTTTAATTCCCTTACATATTTTTTTGTATTTGTACTACTAAACTCAAGACCAATTTTTCACTAACTTCAATCAACTGTTTGAAAAGTTTATCAAATGATTCATTTTATACACTGCACTCTCACTGTGTCACATAATGTACAGATGTATTATTACTTTTCACAGAACTTAATAATATGGATCTACATCTTGTCATCACAATTACGGCACCATTTCCTGTGTCAGTTTCGGCGTTCCCTCACTGCCATTGTGGTCAATAAGGCATCACATTGTCACACAAAACAAAACTTTTTGTTCAACATCATCTACCACACTATTCATCTTCTACCTCCAGAGCATAAACAATGCCTTCCATTAATCCAGAACAAGCAAGCGGGGGACACACTGCTGTGTGTGTCTGTGAGCCAGTGTCTGCGAGCAAGTGGCAGTGTAATGTTCCAAGCTGCCAAGAGGCAATCCAAGCTGCCGGAGACAAGTCTTAAAAGTTGCCGGGGAGGAACACTGCTAGCTGCTAGGCTGGTAACCAGTAATGCTTGGAGCTGCTTTGAATTTAAGCTGCTGCTGCCCACAAACATCTCCATCACCTGCAGAGAAACAATCCATTTAATATACAGAATTTCAATTTTATCTAAAACTACTTAGAATTGAAAGAAACGCAGTGGCTGCACAAAAATAAATAAACTCTTAATACTGTACATAAGAGGAGTACAACTGAGTAAGATTCCATAAGTAGTAGTATTAATCTAAACAGTACGCAAGGGAAGATGAAAGTACATGTACAGTATAGTACCACCGATACAGTATATACAAAAACCCAGTTAAAACATTTTGAACTTTGTGCTGCTAGACCATACTTTACATGCCAAAAAACAATTAATAGTAATTGGCACCAATATTCATAATATTAAGCACAGATATTCGTACTTAATATAAAATACATTTAGTACAGTGTAGTAGCAATACTGAACAGTATGCACAAAGTTAATAAGTCATGACAACATACACTACACTGTAGTTTATCTTTGTTAGATCCAAGACATACTTTTTGAACTCCCAAAATACTAACCACATCTCACTATCCGCCTACAGTACTGTAAACCACATCTCACTATCCGCCTACAGTACTGTAAACCACATCTCACTATCCACCTACAGTACTGTTAACCACATCTCACTATCCACCTACAGTACTGTTAACCACATCTCACTATCCACCTACAGCACTGTTAACCACATCTCACTATCCGCCTACAGTACTGTAAACCACATCTCACTATCCACCTACAGTACTGTTAACCACATCTCACTATCCACCTACAGTACTGTTAACCACATCTCACTATCCACCTACAGTACTGTTAACCACATCTCACTATCCACCTACAGCACTGTTAACCACATCTCACTATCCACCTACAGTACTGTTAACCACATCTCACTATCCACCTACAGTACTGTTAACCACATCTCACTATCCACCTACAGTACTGTTAACCACATCTCACTATCCACCTACAGTACTGTTAACCATATCCCACTATCCACCTACAGTACTGTTAACCACATCTCACTATCCACCTACAGTACTGTTAACCACATCTCACTATCCACCTACAGTACTATTAACCACATCTCACTATCCACCTTCAGTACCATTAACCACATCTCACTATCCACCTTCAGTGCTGTTAACCACATCTCACTATCCACCTACAGTACTGTTAACCACATCTCACTATCCACCTACAGTACTGTTAACCATGTGTCACTATCCACCTACAGCACTGTTAACCACATCTCACTATCCACCTACAGTACTGTTAACCATATCTCACTATCCGCCTACAGTACTGTTAACCACATCTCACTATCCACCTACAGTACTGTTAACCATATCTCACTATCCACCTATTGGTCCCACACAGTAGGTCGAGGGTTTGAGTCCTGGCTGGTGAGGTCGTTGATTATATGTTCAAAGTCCGCGTGTTATATGGACTAAAAATGTAGTATATATGGTACTTCGTGTTTCATACCAGCTGGATTGGGTAAAATGCTACTGACATCCACATAAATGGCACGGGCAGTTCCCAATGAGAGGTTCACGGCGCCATCAGCTCGATGAACAGGCTTTGTGTGAAATATAACATAGTCTAGAACTGCTTTTAGTGTCTTTGTGGCATGGTCGGTAGCATTCCCTGGTCCCACACAGTAGGTCGAGGGTTCGAGTCCTGGCTGGTGAGGTCGTTTATCATATGTTCAAAGTCCGCGTGTTATATGGACTAAAAATGAAGTACAGTATATATATATATATATATATATATATATATATATATATATATATATATATATATATATATATATATATATATATATATATATATATATCCAGTCATGCGCCAGTTAACGTTCTAGATACGTTCTTGGAAACGTGACGTTATCCGAAATGGACGTTGTCCGATCATCACATAAACTTTTTATTTCTACTTACGTGTATGTGGAATACTATATACGTACATATACACTTTTACTCTTAAATCGCTACTGTAATGTGATACAGGTGATTAATTTTTATCTCTTGTGCAAAATACATGACGTTTATATTAAAATTATTCACTGTTTTACAAGGATTCCAGCAACGCCGAGCAGATGGGGGAGAGAGAGGGTGGGAGCGAGTGAGGGGGCGTGGGGGGAGGGGAGGTAGTACGTTTGACAGTTGGCACAGGCCCAGGTCTAACGCATGTATAATTATCAGTTCTTAGGTGACAAGCTTCTCTCTTATAAAAAGCCAGTGAAAAGACCTGGGTGAATATAATTAACATTGCTGGGATTCTTGTAACATACTGATTAATTTGAATATAAACATGCTATAATTTGCACTAGACAAAACAATTTTAGTACCGTAATCAAATTAGTACATGTGCACTCCAGCTTTGCACTAAGGTCATTTATTTCAATTACATTTCTTTTAGTATGGTGTGTGCATGTAAATGGATGAAAATAAATGAAGAAATCTATGTAAATCTACCCAAAAATACAGTTGAAAATCTTTTTTATAAAATGTACTACAGTACTGTACACTAATGTACAACAATTTTTATCTCTTGAGCAAAATATATGACGTTTATATTCAAATTATTGGCTGTCTTGCAAGGATTCCAGCAATGCAAATTATAATCTCCTAACTTTAGTCTGAGATATTATATAAGATAAAAACTGTAAGCCTAAAAGCCTGGCTGGGGGGGTTGAGGTGATAAGTTTGAGGCGAAGGTCTCTGTGTTTATTTAACAGTCCTACTAAGCTTCTCTCATTTTAAAATGCCAGTGATATGACCTATGAGAATATAATTAACATAGCTGGGATCCTTGTAAGATACTGATTTATTTGAATATAAACATGTTGTAATTCGCATTAGACATAACAATTTTAGTACCGTAATCAAATTAGTACATGTGCACTCCACCTTTGCACTAAGGTCATTTATTTCTTTTACGTTTCTTTTAGTATGGTGTGTGCATGTAAATGTATGAAAATAAATGAAGAAATTTATGTAAATCTACCCAAAAATACAGTTAAAAAACTTTTTATAAAATGTACTACATTTTTATATCTTGAGCAAAATATATGACGCTTATATTCAAATTAATCTCTGTCTTGCAAGGATTTCAGCAATGCAAATTATATTATCCTAACTTTATTCTGAGATATTATATAAAATAAACATAAAGAAATCACCAGGGTGGGAAGAGGGGGGCTGGAGGTGAGGTGACAGAATGTCTGGCGTTTGTTTGTTTATTTATTTGAGATAAGATTTGACAGTTGGCGCTGAAGGCCTGCCTGCGTGTTTATTTATCATTACTTATGAGTGGCTAAGCTCTTCTCATAATTTTCCACCCAAACGACCTGGGTGAATATAACTTACATTAGAGGGATTCTTGTAAGATAGTAATTTATTTGAATGTTTTTTTTTTCAATTTAAATTTTAATTGTTTATTCCTTGATAGAGGAAGCGGGATCCTAGTGGACTGTCTCCTTTCGTTACTGAATACTCCTCTTCGATGATCAAGGCCCACAAATTGAAAATACGTTTGAAATTTCTCCAGACATGCCTCAGTGAAAAAGTTATGCCTAGATCAATCCTCCCACAACGTGTCCTGAAGATGTCTGACCGCCCCTTTGATGAGTTCCAAGAAATCATCCTTAAGAAACATTTTGAAATAAAGAAAATTGAAGTGGATGAAGCCTTCCATATTGTAAGACAAAAAAAGCGTGCTTTTAATATGACCATACCGAGTTATTGGAAAAAGTTCATGTTGGATTACTGTTTTGATAACCTGAGACGTGAGCGTTCTGATCTTCAAGCTAAGATAGACCACAAATTGTCACTCCTTATTAGAAATAGTTACTGGACTAAGGATGCCAATCACAACTGTGTAGTGAATCTCTCCTCTAAACAACTAGACAATGATACCTTGTGTGCCCTTGGCTATGGTTTAAGTTTTGATGGTTCTAACAAGGGAGTCGACAGTGTTGACATAGCCAGAGCATTTTTCAATTTGGAGAAATTCAGTAATTTGACAAGTGAAGAAGTGAACATGTGTAAAGGTGTTGTGTATGCATCTATGTCCAAGCCTTGCATTCCAAACTCTCCAGAAAGATTCACCAAAGCAATCCAAGCCCTTAAGAAAAATAAGGATCTACATGTCACTAAAGCAGATAAAGCCAACACAGTAGTGATTTTAAACTAAGATGACTATATCTCTAAAATGAATGACCTTTTATGTGATACTAAAACATATTCTAAACTCATAAATAATCCTCTCAACACTGTCAACTCCCAGTTCAACAAAAAACCGAAGTCCCTATTGAGAGGCAAAGCTACTCTCATTAAACATCTTACTTCAACGTCCCCTCCACTGCCATACATG
The DNA here is from genome assembly GCF_018991925.1 of Homarus americanus. NCBI lineage: Eukaryota > Metazoa > Arthropoda > Malacostraca > Decapoda > Nephropidae > Homarus > Homarus americanus. Next base: position 5,651,422 of record NW_024740094.1, read on the forward strand.
TACGGTGTAATCAAGACCCACAAGCCCAATAACCCAGCAAGACCCATCATTAGCTCAGTTGGGTCAATCCCTTATAAACTATCTAAATGGTTAGTTTCTTTACTAAATCCCCTAGTTGGCAACATTTCTAACTCCAATATCAAGAATAATATGGATTTGGTTGATAAACTCAATAACTTACACATTAATTATGATTTTAAACTGGTCAGTTTTGATGTAACATCACTCTTTACAAAGGTCCCAGTTGATGATTTACTAGAGTTCCTCATAGATTCCCTGGATGATATTTCACTGCCCGTCTCGAAAGACGACTTCATCGAACTCATCAAACTATGTATTAAGGATTGCAAATTCGAATTCAATGGAGAATATTATGCTCAAAAATTTGGTATGGCAATGGGTAATCCACTCTCACCTGTATTAAGCAACCTATATATGGAATTCTTTGAAAAGAAACTATTAAGTAATATTTTACCACCTTCAGCAGTCTGGTTTAGATATGTTGATGATGTATTATGTCTCTGGCCATGTAATGAGGACCTAAAAGCTTTCCTGCCACAACTTAACAACTTAGCCCCCTCGATCAAATTCACTGTGGAATTAGAGCAAGACTGTAAATTGCCATTCCTAGACTGTCTGATACACAGAATAGGTAACACTTTTAAGTTCAGTATTTATAGAAAACCAACTAATGTGTGTTCATACATTCATTATTATTCTGCCCACCATAATAAAGTCAAACAGTCAGTATTTTCAACAATGTTTTTACGTGCCTTGAGAATTTGCAGTCCGGAATTCATCGATGAGGAATACAAATATATATATAATATTGGCTCAAACCTTAAATACCCTAGATCTTTCATAGACAAATGCCTAAACATTACTAAGAAAACTTTTTATAGAACTGATCCCAAGCCCACCCATGACCATAAGAATATCTTAATATTACCATTTCACAAAAATTTCTCACACATTCCTTCACAACTAAAAACCTGGAACGTCAATGTGGCATTTAAAAACTCATGCACTGTTATACAAATGTTAATCAAGAACTCCCCCAACAACACATTTGGTTGCATTTACAAAGTTCCTTGCAAGGAATGTAATATGTTTTACTTAGGACAGACAGGTAAAGATCTTGCAGCTAGAATTAAACAACACAAATACAGTGTTAGGACAGGCCAGGAATCCAATGCTCTGTTTGTTCATTTGAGGGATAACAAGCATTGCATTGACTGGGATAATGCCTCCTCAATATTACCATGTAATTCAATTGATAGTAGGAACATCATAGAATCTAGTCTTATTAAACATACCTAAGCATTCAACATGAATTTGAGTAACGGCATGTACAAGCTGGACAATTTTGTAATTAAGAAGATTTGTAACCAGGTGAGAAGGTCGGGTCACCTGACCATCTGACCTGACCACCAACTGTTGTGTGCTATTTAAAGATTAGTAGGGTCATTACCTAATACCTGACCATTGTGGACCTGGTCTCACCCTGCTCTGTATATATACACCTTGATTTGTATTTCTCTTTAGTCTGTACTCACCCCTGAAGATGTGAATTACACGAAAGCGCTTGGGAACTTCGTGTTTTCTTCTTTCCTTGTGGTTATCAGCATATACCTAGACACGCGACACAGTGATTTATATATATATATATATATATATATATATATATATATATATATATATATATATATATATATATATATATATATATATATATATATATATATATATATATATATATATATATATATATATATATATATATATATATATATATATATATATATATATATATATATATATATATATATATATATATATATATATATATAATAATTTCACTTAACGCGGTCAATTGAACCCAGAGGGTCCAAGTTAAGTGAACAACAGAACATATGGGATTAATTCCAATAGAAACCGGCCCGACCCCCAAACTCCACTTTTTGAAGGCACATACCTATGTTGTAGTAAAAATAACATCTTAATTTTATGATGGTACATGCACACAATTAATACTTAAGAGAAATAGAGAAATACAGTCGCCAAGTTAATGTCCATTCAAATAATGGACTCAACTCCCTCCCCCTCTCACACTACACAGCCGGCTAACAGATGGTCGGTCGGTCCCTCCCTCCCCCCCCCACCCCCCACCAACCGTCCCAAGGAGATGTGTGGGATAACCTCAAACTAAAGTTAGGAAAATATAATTGACATTGCTGGATTCCTTGTAAGACCAGGAATATTTTGAATATAAATGTCATATATTTTGCACAAAAGATACCATAGTTACCTAGAGAAAAATTTTTATCTAAAAATTGTAAGTTTAAAGCAAAATATATGATGTTTATATTCAAAATGATCACCAAATTATAAGAATTCCAGCAATGTAAATTATATTCTGGCCTGGTAATTTGTATGAATTTTATGAGCTAAAACAGGCAGTCAGGCAGGGTGGCGGGTGGGGCAAATCTAAAAATAGCGTCTCGGACACTCACCGCGTATATGTGGAAAAAATCCGCGTTAAGTGAAAGTTCAGCTTTGGCAAGGCACATATGCGAAAACGCGTTAAGTGAAACCGCGTTAGGCGGGTAAAACTGTGTGTATATATATATATATATATATATATATATATATATATATATATATATATATATATATATATATATATATATATATATATATATATATATATATATATATATATAAGTAAATTAGGTATATATATTATAAGAATACACGTTCTGTACTCACCTTGAAGATGCACACTTGGGAACTATATATATATATATATATATATATATATATATATATATATATATATATATATATATATATATATATATATATATATATATATATATATATATATATATATATATATACACACACACACACACACACACACACAGTCGACCCTCGTTAATTCGGACTAATAGGGGGGGGAAGGGTGTCCATTATAGCCGATTGTCCGAATTAACCGATTTAGGGATTAATATTGCATTATATTTCAAAGTCATTGTTTTCGTCACGATTTTATCCCACTTTCCACTGTAATACGTACGTAATTTCAGCAAAAATATTACATTTCCGTGAATGTATTATATCAAGCACAGTATGAATAGAATACCATTGTAATATAACAGTATTTTAGCCAAAAACTATTAAAAAAACGAGTAACTTCTCTTGAACATCGGAAGGTTAGGTAAAATCTTTTGTTTTCGTCATGTACTTTATCCTATTTTACATTAAAATACATCAAGTTCAGCAAAACTACTATTTATTTCCGAGAATATATTCATTCAGGCACAGTTTAGGTAAAATATACGTGTGATGTAACAGTTTTTTAACTGAAAATGATTCGAAAAACACTTGTACCGTCTAGCTGATACACGCAACAGCTCGTGGTGCATCATGCGTCGTTGTAAACAATAGGAGGTTGAAGTAGATTACCGGGTATTATATTAAGAATGAAATATCAAAAAGGTTTTTATTACCGGTATTTTTTGTAGATCAATGAGAACTGTGATACCGTATATGATACGTTAGCCTGAGCTAAGAACTTCAACATAGACTACTGAAAACACGTTGTAAGGTAATTTAGCCTATTGTAAGTTGGTGAGCTTCATTTGCTGAAGGAACTGCACAACTTTTCATTACTAATTGGTACATATTTTACGTTTCCATTGTTTACTGGCAGTAAATGGTCAATATTTTTCATGTCTGAAGCTAAAAGTTGCATCCCCCCCCTCCACACTAGTGGTGGAGATGTTACATGTTTTATCCAAGCAGTGGGTGGACCAGCATTTTAGCTTAAGGTCCACGTAGGTAATATTCCTACAAATCTTAAAAAATAAATAAATAAAAAAAAAATAGATTTTATCTGAATTATCCGAAATCCGGATTAAAGGGGTCCGAATTAAAGAGGGTCGACTGTATATATATACAGTATTACCCCGCTTTACGCGGTTTCGGTTTCACTTTCCACGATTTCTCATTATTTACGCTCTCATTTACGCGGTACCTCGCCAGAACCGGACTTTCACACTCCGAGGTGCATCTACTCATATATGCGGGTGAAGTATAATTTTATATTTAGCTCATAAAATTCATACAAATTACCCGGCCAGAATATAATTTACATTGCTGGAATTCTTACAATATGATGATCATTTTGAATATAAACATCATGGATTTTGCATTAGACATACAAATTTTAGATCTAATGTAATAATTTGGTTTACACAAAGCAAATATTTTATCATTTGTGCAAAATATATGAAGTTTACATTCAAAATATTCCCTGACCTGCAAGGAATCCAGAAATGTCAATTATATTATCCTAACTTTAGTCTGAGTTATTATTTATTACTAAAAATGTAAATATACCGTTTTCTCCCAAACATTTCTCTAGTAGGGAGGGAAGGTGGAGGGTGGGGGGTAGGGAGGGAGGGACTGACCCAGCTAGGGCGGAGGTGGGGTATTTTGATTGACAGATAGTGTCCTTGAAGAATATTCTTTGTTTATTTACTGAAGATATTTGTTTTAGCTCATAAAATTCATACAAATTACCCGGCCAGAATATAATTTACATTGCTGGAATTCTTACAATATGATGATCATTTTGAATATAAACATCATGGATTTTGCATTAGACATATAGTACAAATTTTAGATCTAATGTAATAATTTGGTTTACACAAAGCAAATATTTTATCTTTTGTGCAAAATATATGAAGTTAACATTCAAAATATTCCCTGACCTGCAAGGAATCCTAACTTTAGTCTGAGGTATTATTTATTACTATACGTTAAAATCTAGTGTTTTCACCCAAACATTTCTCAGAGCTGGAAGGTATTATGGTTATTTTTCAACTCGTAATTTTGGGCATATAAATGTAACTTTCTTCATTGTTTTTACTCAGTTACATGCACACACAATTCTACATACAGATTGTGAAAAAAGTAAAATAAATAATTATCATAAGGTCAAACAAATAAAGGGAATAAACATTTCTTTGCACGCTAGGTTGGAAGCTGAGCTGTGGGAGCGGTAGGGAGCAAAATGTGTGTGTGTGTGTGTGTGTGGTTGGGGGGCATTGCATGGGACTTGGCAGAGGTAGCGTATCAAGTAGGCTGCATTGCTATGACGAGTGTTGAGACCAAGCAGCCAGTGCCTATGCAAATGGCGGTTGTGCCTAACCTTCATTTAGCTTTTTCTTAAATGATTTCAGTTGCACTTTTTCATCTAAATTGTTTACAAATGTTGTTTGAAGTAGCACAATTGTTTAATAACATAAGAAAGGTAGCCAGGTGTTATGGTTTATGAATGCTGGGAAATAGGTAAGGTACTGTACAGGAAGTTGAGTTTGTTTCAGCCATTTGACTTACCATGTAGGCAGTTAGCTACATATTAGCTAATATTCTTTACATTTTTTATATATTTTGCTTGTTTTTTCAGTGTTTCATATTAGTTTTGTATTTGTAATAGTAACACAAGAATTGTCACTATAGCCACATCCCCCTAACCCTCTTCCTACCACTCCAGACCAAGTTGTGAGCTACGATCTGGTTATTTTTCAACTAGTAATTTCAGATATGTAATTTTCTTTTATTCTGTGTTAGATGGACACACAATCTTATATACAGAATGTGAAAAAAATATATCATAAGGTCAGAAACATAAACAAGGAATAAACTTTCTTCATGTGTTAAGTTAAGGAGTTCACGCTAAGCAAAGGAGGGAGGGAAGGAGGGATCTCGGTTGTTCTGTCTCCCGTGTGTAGTGAAACAATTGAAAAAAAAATTCATCCAACAACCAAATGGCATTGCAGTGCAGTATTTCTTTTTTTAATTTAGCAGTATTATTTTGATATATTCCTGACATTTACTGGTACAATATATAATATTTTATCTTATTCCTCACAGGAGTTTGTAACTGGCAGGAATTGAGTTTCAGAGTTGGTGGTGGTGGTTATGGCCAAGCCACGTTAGTGCGAATCTGGTGTCTTGCTACAAATTATGTCTAGGATTATACCTAGTACAGGGTGTTTCTCAAAAGCTAGGATCGAATTATACAATATATATATATATATATATATATATATATATATATATATATATATATATATATATATATATATATATATATATATATATATATATATATATATATATATATATATATATATACAGTGAGTTCTGCTATAACGCGTGTTTTGATAACGCGTGTTTTGATAACGCGAATTTGCTCTAACGCGATTTATGAATTAGGAACGATATTTGTATAATGCGAACGCTTGTTTGCTATAACGCGATTTTTGCTTACTATTTCTCCAATTTTGTGGTATTAACTGTGAATATGGTAAAGAAGAATATCTCCAAGAAGCGTTCTGGTGATAGAATTCCCGGTGATGATCGTAAAAGAAAGGATATAACACTTGAAGAGAAGCTCGATGTTATCAACCTCAAAATCACCCATCTCCCCCATCAAGTTACATTCATATTTTTTCAAGGTAAAGTGTTACATTTACTGTATGATTTCATTATTAGATATGAATGTAACATTTATTTAGACTGTACTATCCTTTGTGTTAGGCTAACTACTAATTTTTTTTCGATTTCGAGTAGTAATCTGCACCTAACCCTATTTTCTCCATAAGCCCTGTTATTTCTATTACGCGATTTTCTATAACACGACATTTTACAAGAACACAACAATCGCGTTATAGCAGAACTGACTGTATCCAGTACATGTAGGGACATCCTTGTATAATATTGTACAGTCCAGTTCAGTATTACAGTAGTATATGGAATACTGTATACTGTATTCAGAATTCTTAATGAGAGAAAATATAAGTGATAATGACGGAATAAAAGTTATATCAAATACCTGGTATACACTATGCAGACGATACAACTTTTATCACAGATAGTGAAGACGCATTACAAAATCCCATTAACAGATTAGAGGAAAAAGGTGAAAAATATGATTTAAAACTTAGAGCTGTGATGAAGAAAGTACAGGTTGTACCTCTCTAGTCCGGCAACCTCGGGACCTGACCGGTGCCGGACCATGGAAATTCACTCTTTTCCTGGATAGATAGTGACTTGTGCTTATGCTTGGAAGCACTAGCACCACTTTCTCTGCATCATGGTCTCTTTGAAGACATATTGAAGGGTTAAATGTCGTATAGTAGCTTCTCAAATTTCGCGAGTTTTTAATTCTTAACGTATTTATTGGAACACACAAAAAATAAATAAATACAAATTTTGACGGCGGAAACTTGAATTTCGACAGGTTGGAACGGCCCGCCAACGTGCAGACGACGTGCATAATCGTGTAAACAGCGTCATTTCTCTTATGTACAAAAGATTCATTATTGTTTATTACTGAATGTCTTTTTTATTGAATTAATGTTTGTGTGCAAAATCAGCAATGCAATTCATTAATAATAAGTAGAATATTACAGCACACGAGGAAATGACACAGCATTGTTTTCGTTGATTACAAAGCCAGTGACTGACTGGTTCTACATATAAAACTGAAGAAAATAAGACCTTGGTTGTAGCTGTAGTAAAATTAATATGGTTGTTTTAAGTAATGTTATTTAATGTTAATAAATGGAACAATAGAAGTAGCTAACGATAATGGTAAAGAAAAAAAAGAGATCGCGTTTGTAAGTGCGCATGCGCACACGTGAAAACATATCGTCATTACATTACATAAGAATATGAAAGCACCACTTATTTACTGTTCATATATATTTTAATTAATGTTTCTGAATTTGTTTTATTGAATTAATGTATGCATGAGCAAAATTAAAAATACAATTTATTAATAATACGTGGAATATTAGAGGAGACGAGACGGCTGCCGGCATTGTTTATGTTAAAGCTTACGAAACCAGTGACTGATTGGTTCTACATATAAAACTGAAGAAAATAAGACCCTGATTTTAGCTGTAGTAAAATTAATGTAAAAAAATAATATGGTTGTTTGAAGTACCTGTAATGTTATTTAATGTTAATAAATGGAACAATATAAGTAGCTAACCATTAATGGTAAAAACAAATGTGAGACTGCGCGTATGTAAGTGGGCACATGTGAAAACATATCGTCATTACTCTACATAAGAATATGAAAGCAACACTTATTTACTGCTCATATATATTGAAGGGTTAAATGTTGTACTCTGTATAGACAAGCAGAGAGAGAGAGAGCAGCCGAACTGCCGGATGTAAACAAACCTTAATTTCCCGCGGCTTTGTTGTTTTTTTTTTATGGGGATTAGCCCACCCGGGCATAGGTCACTGACCCACATTGGGGCCTGAGGGGCAAAAATTTAATACTCCTGTAATAATAATAATAATTCAAAAAAAAAAAAAAAAAAAAAAAAAAGCTGCCTATCTACCTACTGGACAAACTAAATTCGTTCCGGACCACGGGAGTTTCCGGACCACAGAATGCCGGACTACAGAGGTACAACCTGTAATTGTTGCTTCCAAATTGAAAATAAATCCTAAATTTCCTAAAATAAAAATTATGGTAGGCAACAGGGAACTAAACAAGTGGAAAATGATGTGTACCATATTTGGGAAGCAGCATTACCTGAAATGGTAGATGAACGGAAGAAAGCAAAACAAGAATAGGGCAAGCAAAAACAACATTTACTTATCTGAAAGACTCAATGAAAAGAAACATTAGCTTCAATTTGAGAAAAGGCTGCTGAAAGGCTTTGCAATGGCAAGGGCTATTGTATGGGCCAGAAGTATTGACACTTTCAGGAGACATCAGAAAGAGGTTGGAGGCCTTTGAAATGATGGTGTTATAGGCAAATGCTAAGAAAAAGCTGCACTGACAGGAAAACAAATGAAGAAGTACTAAGATTAACAAAAACTTCTTAAGAAATACTTGAAATGTGCAGAAAAAGAAAAATCAGTACTTTGGCCATATAATTATGGATGAGGGGATAATAACAGAAATGTTAATGAGCAAAGTTGAGGGTAGGAGGGCCAGGGGAAGGCAGACTGGGATGGATGAATGAAATTAGAAACTGGGTCCCCAGAGGGATACAAAATCTTGGAGAATTGGTAAAAACAGCCCGAGAACATCTAGAGTGGAGGACTGAGGTCACCAACCCTCAGATATGTGGACGGTACTCTGATTGATTGATCATCCAAACAACATTTGTGGAAAAACTCCGGGATAAGACGTCACCGCCGCAATACCGCCGAGAAGACAAAGTATTGTGCGCATAGGCACCTAATTATCTACCAAACAAAACATTTGTACAAGATATGATTTTCATATCAAAACTCACAAATGAAAATAAAGTAAGAAAGTAAACAGTAAAACAAATAACTCATCCACAATGAGCAAAATTGAACAACTGCTTCTGGTGTTAGCTGTCTCCTCTACTATAACCCTGTACAGTAATGTACTACAGTACTGTACAACCCAAAACAACAAACATGCTAAGACGAATCACATGGTATGGTGGAACATTTACACCTCTTACTAACTGGCACAGTGATACTGTACTGTACTATGGATTCAACACAGTATGTAGATGTCTGCTGATAGTCATGGCATGTATGATACAATAGGCATATAAAATATATCCATCGCTGATAAAATTCATACAGTATATATTATGTGCACTGAATGTACTAATTGTGTTAATGATGGTAGACTCCACTATCAACTGGGTGTGTTATGGCCAAAAGTTAATATATTTTGTCTCACACTCCCCACAATCCTTTAAACTTTTGCAGATTCTTGATTGTGACTCATTCGCTTACAAACACAACCCATACACACAGGTTTTAAGTCTCACAGTTCTATATTAACAAACACAGAAAATAGTGTTAACAAGTTCTGAATCTCATAAATGGATAATCAAATGACAGTCAGGCAGGCTGTGCAGATTAGCAGTGCCCAGCGGCCGGGACGAGCCCAGGCTAGGGGCCTGACGAGTGATTTGTCATGCCCAAGTGCCTGGCACTAGCCCAGCAGACAGGTTAATATTTTCAGGGAAAAAACCTAAACAGGAATTTGTCAGGTGCTGCATGACACCACCTCAGCAGGAAGATCATTTAACGGGCCGCTTGTCTTCAGAGTCCCAGATCAGTGACTTCTGTCAGTTGCTAGCATCACAAATGAACCACCAAGCTGAGACTGAAGACGTGGTGTCAGGAGTTATGACCTGACACGGCAAAAGTTACGGTACTGCCACCAACACCAGATTATAAGGAAGGGGAAGTGGAAGTTATGGTAGGTGCTTAAGTTAAGTTAGGGGTTAATATTGACAATTGACCTGCCAATGAGTTATTTGTTTTGGTGTTTATTTCCTTACTACTATATTTTCATCAGTGAGTTCTGATATGATAATCATTTCTTGTGCAAATGCTTCATTTGGTAGATATTTAGGTGCCTAAGGTGAGCACTACTTTGTCTTCTCGGTGGTAATGTCTCATCCCCATATGTAAACAGCCAGACGAGTTTCAAAACACGCCGCCGCACTCCTTGCTGAGCCAGTTTCATTTTCACCATGGCATGTGAAGGATGTCACCGGTCTTATATGGATGCAATCTGCGAATTCAGGGGAAAATACGATCTTGCCCTCCAGTTTTTCAAAGACCATGGCATCTTTCCTTCCAAAAGAGACGGCTGTCCAGACTGCGGGAATCCGTGTTTTATGACCAGAGAGGAAATTGTTCCAGTGTAACAAGAAACTAATTACAGTCATCCCTTGGTTATCACGCCTAATTGGGACCACGCCGAGTGCGTGATAATGAAAGTACAGAACCTATGGGATTTATTCTAATTGGTTCCAGGCACCCAAGACCCGACCCCAATTTTCCCATTTTACGACCATTTAGACCCACTAAATACTATATAGATAATATTATGGTAAGTTTCAGAAAAACACATAGGCATGGCTAGGTGTATTACAAAGTGCTGAAAAGGGTACGCTCAATACTGTAGTCCACAAAACATGTAGCTATGCTTTCTTTATTTGAGTCCCCCGTCTGAGGAGTCCATTTTCTCATCGCTTCAGGACGCCTGAGTCCTGCGTTTTCTCTCAATCTTAGAGTGCACCCGAGACTTCGTTATTCCTTAGTAGTGACACAGAATTTGAAATTGCAACTGGGGTTGCAATTGTTGAGGCAACTAGATATGTCTGATTACAGCAAATGTGTTATTGTCAATTTGTTGGTGAAAGATTTTATCCTCAATAGATGTAAGTGAAGCAAATGGGTAAAAACACCTGGGGGCAACTGTGTGATAACGAAATTCTCGGCTTGAAAAATGCGCTATAACAGCAGGTGTGCAGATTTTTGATGGAGGCGTGATAACAAAAATCACGATAACCAAGTGCGCTATAACCAAGGGATGACTGAAATAAGAAAAACAAGTGGCTAAAGCTTTGTGGCTACAGTTCTAGTGTTTTCAAAGGAACTTGGCTTGAAAATGCTAAGATTAAACCTAGTGTTGTACTATACAGTGATCCCTCTCTTAACGAACGCCTCGGTTAACGAATTACCTTCCACAAGAATCTTCAATTCGGTTAACAAACAAAAATTCGGTTAACAAAATTCTCACGAAATCATGTCAACATGTTTTCGCTTGTTCACCAGCTGGAATATTAGTCCGCCAATACAGTAATCGGTTCTAGGGCTTAAATTCGTTCCCATTTGAGTAAATATCAAGAAGGTTGTACTATTCAATAATTTTCCAAGTTTTATATTAAATTTGTTTAGTCATTTTAACACTTATTTAACATAATTGCAGTACAGGAAACTAGTTTTTGGTGCGCCAATCAGCCACTTGACTCACCCACCAAGGCACCAGTTTGTATCTCTGGTCAGTGGAGGTAACATCTTGCTTGTGGCTCTCTTGAACATAAACTATTTCTACGTTTTTACAGTACAATTATTGGTCATTCTAAAATTTATTTAACATATTGACAATACATAGTGCAGTGCAGTGTTGATTTAAAGAAAATAATCTCGAATTACACCTAGTGAACTTAAAATTTTATGGGTGAAATGACGACATGAAGCATGGGGTGATTTCTCTTCCACCCCCACTTCCTTCTCTTCTCCCTTCTCCTCCACCCCCACTTCTAATTCCCATCATCATCAACCAGGAGCCTTCTACATACACACCTCAAAGTAAGTGTACTTTACTGCATTTTTTTTACTTTGTATGTAATTTTCGGTCAGCTGGAACCAATTACCCAAAATCTCATTGAAACAATGGTTTCGGTTAACGGAATTTTCGGCTAACGAACGACCTTTTGGAACGAATTGTGTTCGTTAACCGAGGGACCACTGTATACAGTACATAAACGTTTTTCTCAGAAAGTATTTTTCACAGCAATACTGTGAAATAGAACTGGATTTGTGTGCCAAGTCTGTTGTGGACTGAAAACAATTCTGCAGTGAGGTCTGTATGCACTGGATGGAAAACCAGAAACCTATTGGCAGGTCAAGTACGCTTCCCCTCGTCTCAGTGGCTACACCCCATTTTGTCACCCCCCACCAAAATATCCATTTCGTCACCACTAAAGGCCTGGTGATGAAACAGTCACTGGTATTAGAGTGACAAATTGCAATATATTATTTTACATGAATAGAAATTACACATGTTTACAGACAACTTGAGAATTATTGCGTTATTATTATACATGAATATTAATTATTTAATAAAGAAAATTAATAAAACAAGGGTAAATTAACAAAACACAGAACAAGTGATGGTGATTTCTTCTTCTTCAGCGCGGGTTACAGTCAGACTGTCAGGTGATTTCTGTAAACAACGGCCAATTATCAAACCACTCGATGGAAACGATTGGCAGTTAATTAACAGCTTTTTGATTAGTTGATCTTTTTAAAGTGCCCAGCTTTACCGGGCAACACAGCCTGTTGCATGTTAACAAAAACAGTTATTGGTGACTACTTCTGACATATAGATAACTAATGTGCATTTTAATTACATCTTACAATGGTGACAAGACTGATTGAAATCAACGAGTTGACGGGTCTGGGTAAACACAAGAAATACACTCTGCCACGTTGGTAGAGTGATACGCTATACTGTATATAATTTGTAATAAAAGTTTAAAGTCCTGCTATAATAGTCGACATAAGTTTATTTCTCTAGAAACAGGACCGCCATTTGGAATGATGTCACGAGTTTCAAACTCATCGCTGCAGTCGGAGGTAGTACACTAGTACAAAGGATGGCCTCTTCAGATCCCAAGTGCCACATTCAGGTAAGTTTTAAGGGTGTTTTTTTTTATGGTCTAAGTCATGGATATTTTGTAAGCGAAGAAATGTGCTGTGAAGAGCAGCTTCAAACATAGGTTGGATGGATATATGTGCGATAGGGGTTAGGTGTAAATGGGACTGCCCAGTATGGGCCAATAGGCCCGCTGCGGTTTCCTCCATTCGTATGTTCTTTTGGACATAAAAAACTCCCATGTTCACATCAGCTCAGCTGTCATGTACTCTTACCTGGTAGACTTTCTCTTTTTTTTCCGTGTATTTACAGAGTATATCAGTACTAGATGGACATACGAGTAAATTTAGAAGTACTAATGACATTATCTGGACTTTGTTTTGATAATGCCTGATGGTAGTTAAACACGACAACATAGTGCTGTTATTGTTTTGATGATTCACTTATGAACCATTGGGATATATCATCATTTATATTAATTAATGGGTACAATTTTATTTTAACTACCATAAGTATTTGGATGTTTAGATTCGAGATGGGCTATATTGGGTAAATTTTAAGTTTTGGTCATTCCTGTACTTAGACATGCAGAGTGTGTGTTTTTTTTCTGGTAGTTTGGGATGTGTTATGAATGATTTAGACCTTCATTTCTATCGGAAATCACTAGTTTTGAGTTACTACCCCCCTCCCCCGTACCGATGTATGTTAAGCTTACCTTATAACTCATCATAACCAAACCTAACCTATGATCTGTATTTTCTTATGCGATTGAAAAATGTTTTGCGACAAAAATCCCAGAGAGATAATGTGTCTTATTGTTTAAAGTACTTACTCTCATAGTTAGAATCTTAAGGTTCCCCAGATGACCAAAACCAAAATAATACCAATATTGTTTGGAATGTTTATACTGTGAAATTTGTTGTATGGGCAGCTAATATCCACTGAATTAGTTTATGTGGTCAGTAATATTTATATCTTTAAAATAGTATTACTGTGTTCCACAGTAAAGCACAATTAATTATCTAATAATATTTATTTACATAGACGATCAGTTGGCTGCCTCCTGCTGGGAAGCTCGTCCCCAAACTGACGCCACAGTCACGTGACCTTTTAGCAACTTTAACCCTTATTTTTTGACACTTTTTGCCCCAACTTATTAAAAAATATCATCACCATAGTGAATTTAAGTGTTTTCTTTACCCATTGACCTGCCATCTTACGAAAAATTACGACTGTCAACACGTTCATTGTCACGTGACTAACTGGCCAACCTTACCAAGTGGATATGGGTGATCTTAACACTCGTAAGAAGCACACTAGCTGCTGAGCACTGCCACCCACAACACCAAGCTTGCCTTTAAACTCAGCATGGCTTCTACAAGTTGTATTCAGTTTTGTTCTGGATGTGGCAGCAGGCTCTCTCCTGTGATTATTGCCATCAGTAGAGACACAGGAAGTGTGGCACAACCATCACCCAGGATATGTACAGGCAAATAGGCAAATGAAAGGTGGATCATTTGCTTGGCACTGTCCAAAATGCCCTGCTACTGTTGACTTCCCCTTGGATGAGTCTTCTTCTCGTGCTGACAATTCATTCACAGTTAGTTTTCCTATTGAGGCAGTCACCCCAGTACAAGAAATATCTCTTCAAGATGAACTGATAACTAGATAACCTTCCAGATGATCAACAATAGCTTCCCATGGTTTGTGCCATTGGAAAGCTATGGATGCACAGCTCTGATGGCTACACATACACAGTAAGAAAAGAAAAGGAGTCTGTATTTTTACTGGACTTGTAGAATCCACCAGAAGAATAACAAGTGTCCTGTAAGTGTAATTCAGCGAGGGACAACATTTAAGACAGGTCTACAAGCTCACAACCACCCTGGAACACCAGGCCTTCTTCCTACAACAAAAGTATCTGTAGCTGTCAAAGAGCGATGTGCACGTGACAACTTCACTTTGGCTGCTCAAATTGTTGATGAGAAATTAACTAGCTACAAACAGAGCCACCCTAATGCCCACCAGTTGCCTAAACCATGCAGCATTGTCAAACAAGGTAACAGACATCACCAAGCTCAAAGACCACACCACCCAACTCAGCTCAACTTTGAACTCATTTCTGACAGCCTGCCACCTGATTTCATTAGAACAGATATACAGATATGCAATGATGATGACCAGACTACTGCACGTCACATAGTCATGGCCACCGATAATCAGCTTCACATTTTAAGTTCTACAAGACAGTGGTATATAGATGGAACATTTAAAATAGTACAAAAACCATTTTATCAGTTACTGTCCATAAATGCATTCTTTAATAAATTGTCTTAGTGAGATGCTTGCATGATCCAATGTATGTACACAAAGATAGTAAATCAGCAGTTACGTCTTGACTGCTTCAGTGAATACATAATGAAGGTCCAAAGCCCTTGAAATGGTGATAGGAATGAACGCGGTGATGAAACAGGTAAAAAGAAGTGGTGACGAAATGGGTAAAAAATGTGGTGACAAAATGGGCACACCCCGTCTCAGTAACAGTATGCATGCCCACAGCAGGTATTAAGTTTTATGTTAGGTTGTCATAAAAAAATAAAACATTTGCACAAACTATAAATATCCTCTATAAAACATAACAAATTGCATCGTTTTTTTAACCGTTTACTATGCAAAATCGAGGGAGGGTCAGTTGTCAATAAGTTATCAAGTTAGGTTATGTCAGAAAAAAAAAACATTTTAGAAACATATAATTGCATAGTCTGCCCGAGTCTTTTTGGTTTGATGAACTGCAAAAATGTTAAATAAAAACAAATTAAACTCTTGTAGTTTTATGTTCTGAATTAAAAAATATGGTAATTACTTACAATCTCACAGCGCTGATTTTTCATAGAAAATGAATTTAAGAATGCCGCAATTTCACTGTGTTCTACAGTGGACACTATCGTAATTATGGCAAATGTGTTAAAGTGTTTATTTAAAAATTCAAGTTAACCCAATCTAATCAAACCTAGCCAAACCTAACCTTAACCTAAATGAAACTGGCATAACCTAACACCTGCCGTGGGCAAACTTACTGAGATGGGGGAAGCGGCTGTGAAATCCTCCATATTAGCCAAAAATATATATAAATGTAGTTATTTTTTCTTGAAGAAAATAGTAACTTTCGAAAATTATAAAAAAAGAATGAATTCTTCATGATGGCCTCAGCAGGATTAGGGTCATCTCGTACCCAAGACAACTTGTACCCTAGATAAATCGTACCCAAAAAAGTTAACTCGTACCCAACTCACGAGATAAGTCGTACTCAAGATTACTTGCACCCAATTCAAGAAATAATCCATACCTATTAGTATATATACCATGCATTTTAGCTTTATCTATGATTACAAAAAAAGATTATGTAAATCTTGTAGGAAAGTGCAATGAAATAGTGAAATGTAATGCAGCGCTTTAAAATGGTTGCATATCATTACATAAGTATATTATTCCGTCACACAAACATTGCACTACAAGTACTGAACTTGAGAAGGGCTGAAACGGTACTGGAGCTATGAAATGAAGTCTGAGCTTATATTCAAAACTGAACTCACTCACATAGGATTAGTGGACCTCCAAAAACTTGAGATTAGCACGGTCAGTGACCCAGGCGGCATCCCTCTGATAATCCGACGTCACGTCTTTTGATTGTCATGTATCACAAAGTCGCCAAATAACCCGACTGTGATACATGACTATCAAAGGACGTGAAGTCAGATTATCAAAGGGAAGCTGCTTTGTAGCTTGGAAGTTCTGCAATCGACTTATATGCCAGGAATAGGCATATATATATGGGTATGAACTGTCTCGTAAATTGGATACGAATTATCTTGTGTAATTGGGTAAGACTTAACATGTTCTGATAGGTACGAGTTGTCCAGCACCAGCCTCAGCACATAGCTACCTTATTATAAAACTGTGGTCAAAGACAAAAAACAAGTTCAAAGGCTACACATCAACATCAGCACAACTGGGCCCAACCAACTCTTTCCAACCTGAATGATATTAGACAAATAATCATTGAAAAAAAAATCCAAATACATTTGTTTTCTAATTGCTAGGTAAATACTTTGTTTCTTGAGAATTTTCCGCCATACCCCAGCAAATTGTTTTACGGTTACAAGTTACTTTTTCAACTGTTCCAACCTGACTTAACATAATTCAATGATGATTTTTGAAGTCAAGTGTTACTTGCCATTTCCTACAGTAAATTCAGTAATTTTCTTTTGACATTCTCAGCTAAAATTACAAACCATTCATTGTCAAGTTTATGGAATCTTTATATACCGGTATATTTATCAAATTGAGTTCCATTACTGAACTCAAATATGTTTTAGGTATTTCTTATGTGAGGGTGGAGGTAAAGGGCGAGAGTGTTGGTGAAAATGAGAGTGAGGGTTAAGGTGTTGTTATAGGTTTACAACAAAAATTTTATAAGCTTTTATACGTAAGAGCACAAAAGAAACACTTACAAAAGAACTCTAGAGTTGTTAAAGTGTGACGTGTGGAGTAGGAGGGTGAGAGACACAACAAACAAGACTCAGTAGCTCACAAAGGCTGAGAGAAGACTATCAACATGACTGAGTCACCAAGCCAGAGCCACGCGGACTTGCCACTATTAACACTCATTTACTCCTTTACTTTTCCATATTTCACGTATTCCCCACACTGGTGACACTCTCACCTTTAACTGAGGCTCAACTACTGGGCGGTGGGAGACGTAGCATCCCCTGGGAGGAGTAACACAGCCTCAAATTGGCAAAATAACTAAGACATCCTCCCCACCAACACAATGAATGAGTGCGAAGTTGTGTACTGGTGAGCCGAGGTGCCGCCTACACTTTATACTGCCTTAATATGTCACCTTCACACACCTCAATCATCAATTGTTTTCCATTCTCATATCTATTCGAAATAATGTATATTAACCTACAAAAGCGTTCCATAGATATTACTATCCGTGAAGACACTTGAGAAATACAGTTACAAATATTAAATACTTGGCACTTATTTCTGGGGAAGAGGGGGGGTGAGGGGGGAAAAGGTATGAAAGATCTCAAGACTTATATCTAATTATTTTACACCTAAATCCTTCACCCCTACCTCCCCATACACGATATTCTGCATTAAAAATATTCTTGTTCAATGTCATAGACAATAATCTGAAATGCTACATTACTTTCGGAGAGAAGGAATTTGTCTCAACAGGAAGGAGGTAACTTGGGGGGTGGAGGGATCATGGGTGAGGGTGGGTGAGCGCCTCTGTCTACCTTAAACTTCAATCCCAAAATTCCGGTTGCAAGCGACCTCCATTTATTAAAAATGTGGCTATAAGAAAAATTATGGTGCTACTGAAGTGTAAAAATATAAGTATTGAAGCATATCAATTGCAAAAATAAAGAAGAAAAAATAGGAACGACAATAATCTAGTTGTTAACTGACGCCTCCCCCCCCCCAAACCCCCCATAGCTAGAGGTGGCGGGGCAGGAAGGGGGGAACAGCATTGCCATTTCTCAACGCTTGGTTATACACTTTCCTTCTCACACTGATGCGCCGCTGCTTACAGGCGAGACTTATAATCGTATTTAGCAAGAGAGTAACACAAGAGGCGAAGTTGACTGTATAGCGATAGGTGGAACGCCCTGTTTCTACACGCCGCCCCCACACATTAACACTTATACTCATACACATGCAATAACACACCCACACATGCAGTATTAACACACCTACACAGGCAGTAACACCCCCATGCACGCAGTAACGCACCCACTCACACTTGCAGTAGGAAGCCGATTAGTGAAGAGAATAAAAGCAAAGCAAAGCAAATAACAGCCACCAAACCAGTAACACTCACTCATATCTCATGTGTGGTAACTAGTATTACACACACACACACACACACACACATACCGTACACACACATGCATAAAACGCACACATTTATCCTATTTATCTTATTCATCTAATGGTCACCCAAGCTAGAGATGGCCATGCCGAAGGAAAGGATCCCTTCCTTGTTCTTGGTAGTTTTGTCATGGGCTATTTTGAAGCCCACTACTGTTCTCGATTCCGCATCTTATCAAGAAAACAAACTCACACACACACACACATCATTAGTTGCACCAATTGCAACCCGTAATAAAACTGATTATCTTTCGCCGTTGACCAATTTAAAATGATCGTTACACATATAATAAATAAGTCAACCATTTTCTATGGTGGTAAACATGTCATTGGCGTTGGTAAATCAGTTCACCTTAGTAATATACTGTAGTGGACTCCTCCCCTACAAACGCCATTTGTCGCTGACTAGCCGACCCTCGAATTCCCTCGTGGTCTAGGTCGGCAACCAGCGCCGCCTAACAATGACTGAGGTCAACTATTAAGCCACGCCTACCCCCGCTATATAAGACCTCACCTCATGGTGATCTATGTCTTTCTACCTACAGCCACCAGCAAGCAACACCTTCTCCTCCTCGGCTCCTGCCTGGCGGTCCTCGCTCCAGCCGGCGACCATGGCGACCCACAAGCTGGTCCTCCTCTGAGCACCCTTACCAACCAGCTCTCTCTACTCAACGCTTGTAACCATGCTGCCTTCCCAGCTTCAAGCTGCATTGTACATCCAATACAATATGTATACAGAGAGCACATTGTGAGTTTCCTTTCTCCATCCCATCCTGAGTGTGAACCAATATCCCGTACCCCACAAATGGTGACCCCGGAGATTGGCACTCACACAGGATGGAGGAGAAACCGATCACTCTCCCAGTCTTCAAGCAACATGGAAGACTGGCTTATCCACACAGAGGCAGCCCTCATCGGCTCTACAGCTACTGTCTCTACACTGCAGGTTAGACACCCTAGAGCAGCTCTGTTACTCTAAGCCAGGGGTTCTCAACCAGGGGGGAATTTTCCCCCTCAGGTTTTCAGGGGGGGGGAGAAAACTGAAACTAATTTGGAAAAAATAAAGGATTTTCAGTATTATATGCATATTATTTGGAATGCACTTTTTGAGGCAGACAATCTTGGAAAGGAGGGGGGAATGACATTCTGACATATGGTGAAAGGGGTGCATGGGGCAAACAAGGTTGAGAACCATTGCTCTAAGCAGACACCAGCTCCTCTTCCTGCCCCAATCACCACATCCTACCGACCCCAACACACCCGTCCTGCCTCAGACGCCACCCCCGGCCCAGCAGTACCCCCTCCCACTGTCCTGGACCCTCCTCCGCTCCTGCCTGGCAGCTCCTGCTCCCGAAGCGGCCCATGCACCACAGCGGCCCCACACACCCTTTTTTTCTCCCTCAGGTACTCCCTGCTCCTGTCATGCACCCTGCTGCTGTCATGGACCCTCTTCCTGATGCAGCCCCTGCTCCCGACCCAGACCCACACACCCCAGCAGGCGCATCTGAGGACTCCGTACCTGCTGCGAGAGAAGCACAACATTCATCGCCTCCACAACCCTCCTTCTCCCTCTCTTCTCCCACAGATCTTGTGTGTCTAGACAAAGTTGTCTCCCCTAGCGGCCGGCTCATCCACGCCCTCGCCGTTATGTCTCACATGTGGCATACAACCCTGCAGACAACAAGTCTCCTACACCACCTGGAAGGAAGGGGGAGTATTGTAGTGGACTCCCCTACAAACGCCGTTTTTCGCTGACTAGCCGACCCTCGAATTCCCCAGTGTATGCCTCGTGGTCTAGGTCGGCAACCAGCACCGCCTAACAATGACTGAGGTCAACTATTAAACCACGCCTACCCCCGCTATATAAGACCTCATCTCATGGTGACCTCTCTCTTTCTACTTACAGCCACCAGCAAACAACACCTCCTCCTCCGTTCCTGCCTGGCGGCTCCCGCTCCAGCCGGCGACCATGGCGACCCACAAGCTGGTCCTCCTCTGAGCACCCTCACCAACTAGCTCTCTCTACTCAACGCTTGTAACCATGCTGCCTTCCCAGCACCAAGCTGCATTGTACATCCAATACAATATGTATACAGAGAGCACATTGTGAGTTTCCTTTCTCTATCCCATCCTGAGTGTGAACCAATATCACATACCCGACAATACAGTACCTCTATGGCAGGGCTCACACAAGAACAGAGCAGAAAAAGAGTACAGAAAAGCGGATGTAGAATATTATTATGCTTGCTATGGTGAAAAGAAAGAAGGTCATGAGAATGTTTTCTATAATAATCTAAAGCTGACAGTTACTGAATTTACGACAACTCTTGGAACAACCTGCCAGAGAGCGTTGTGACGGCACCGAGTGTAAGCTCTTTCAAGACCCAGGACTTGACCAACACTGGAGCAGATTCAGGTACATTCAGGAGCTATTGCAATGACCCGAGTATAACATTTTACCCGACAATGAACCTAGGTTAATTCGCTATGATCATACCATGATTGTGCCCAAATCATGATAGTACTGTTGAATGTTGATGTGTCTTGCTTATCATCATGATCTTTTCTTCTTTACTTGGTCACATCAATTTCTGTTGCAACGCCTTACATATGTAGCTGTACCAAATCTTACGTTAGTTTAGTGTTGTTTAGCTGCTTAATATCGATTTTTTCGCAAATATTTTGTTCATTTCATATTGTTTTATATATGGTACTTGTTATACTGCATTATGAAGTATTTGCCTAGTATGTAAAGTTGCAATACACACACAAAATTTTTTTTAATTTTATGCACATAACTCTATGCAGTGTAATACAAAAGCAGAGGGGGGAATCTTTAACCCGGTATTGTAATAACTCAACTGTATCTGTAGACTTTCGAGTTTTGTGCATAAAAATAAACAAAAATCTATGGTTATTTCACTCCAACTTCATTATTATTCCTTCACCATTTTTCGAGTGCTGTAGGTAGGAATCTATGTGGATTCTGACATTTTGTCATATCAACATTGTGCATAAGAATTGTTCCAAGAATACACCCTGCAACTTACTGTACCGTGTAGTGGATACTTTTCCCTACAACTGCCGACTGATCACCTGCCGTTTGCTTACCAGCCAATAAGCTTACAGCCAGGAACGTCGACAGACTAGCTCTCAGGTGCGGATGGAGGACTACTATCGGAGACCGAGTCTTAACCTTCCACTTCCCAGCCAGGATCAGCGTACGAGCTCTCTCTCACATACTGCATGGTGATTGGCCCCGCACAGGTGTGGAGACAGAGCGCCTGACAAACTACGATGTTTGACAAAGCATGTGTCTGCTACTGTGTATGAATACTTTGCTGATGCTACGGAGTTTGAAACCGCTATACAAGTGTTCGAAAAGGTGCATGTGAAAAAGAAAAATGAGATATTCGCCAGACACTAGCTCGCCACAAGACGTCAGCGTCCTTCCGAAACACTGGACGAATTTCTTCGCGACTAGCACAGACTCAGCAAAGATTGAACTCTAAAAGCTGTCACAGCCGAACAATATCGTGAAGAGTTAGTACGGGATGCCTTCATCAACGGACTGTCTTCTGCAAATATACGTCAACGTCTATTGGAAAATCAGGCTCTCACTCTCTCTCATACCTTTGATCAAGCTAGAGCCTTGGATCTTGCACAGCATACTTCGGAAGCCTTCCAGCCACTAGGCCCTGTCATTGCAGCAGCTTCAGGATGTGTGGAGGAAACTGTTAAGTCACCACACACTAATCAACAAGATAACATCCAGTTGAGGACTCAACACTTGTTAGTATGACCACTAAGAAACGATGTTGGTTTTGTGATGGTAGTCTTCATATACGGGCGAGATGTCCAGCTAAAGATAGTGATTGCTCTTCATGTGAAAAAGAGGGCACTGGGCAAAAGTCTGTCAGACTAAGGGTAAGAAACAGGTCACGGCATCAAATTCATCGCCTACTCTTTGTGCCATCTCAGCTGCTGTTCCTCATTGCCTGAACTACTCTGCTACAAACTTAAAGGTAAATGGAAGACGAATCTCCGGCTTTATTGACTCGCCAAGTTCTGAGAGTTTCATTGACAAGAGAGTGGCCCATCGGCTTAAGCTTCACATCAAACCCGTGTCCCAAAGTATAACCCTGGCAATGTCTTCTTCAATGGCTTCTGTGATAATTGATTTTGCCGCTTACAGCGGCTACTTTATTGTGCACCCCACACCCATCCTGTGAGCGGTAGCGCAAAAGGATTACAGAGTAGAGTTTACAACGGGTCATAATAATTAACCCCGGTTGTCAGGATATTATGGCACTGAATGTTACACAGTATTTCAATTACATTATTTGTTTTGTTCTATACATAAATGGTAACTTATTCACAAATGCGTGAGTACAGGCGTGTGAGGCAGTATGTCTGGCCTCACACTTTGTTATTCACATTTACGTGAGAAGTATTCAGGCACATTGCGTATTTGGTTCTGTACATGAGAACTGATATAGTTACTAAGTGCCAAAAAGTAGTACAATCTTAATACAGTATGTCGGCTATCTTGTCATTAGAGATGAAGTGTTGTGCCATTTCACACACAGTGTGCTTGGATCTGTCCGTAAAAGGTTTTATCTTCACACAGTCAAGGACGTAGTGTTCAAGTGTGTGGCCATATGTCTGGCCACACACTTTAAATTTAGTCTTGTTTGCATCTGCTTGACGAACATACTGCCAGAGGTACTTATATCTTAACCTTAATCTAGCGGTTACAACATCTTGTAATCTAGTGATCTTGTTACTTGCTCCATATACATGTTTCACTTGATACATATTATCATGATAAACTATGGATCGACTAGTGCCTGTTTGCACTAGTCTACTTGCGTCAAACTCATCAATAAGTTCTTTCCTAATTATGGGTTTTTTTGACAGACCCAAATTGTATTCAACGGTGTCTTTGTTAGACGCGAGTTTGGCGAGGGCATCAACTCTGTCATGTTTTATGAGGCCTATCTGAGAGGGGATCCACAACAGTTTGACCTTGACACCCCGTTCAACAAGGCACGCATATTTGTGTCTGGCTTCAGAGACAAGAGCGTGACAACCTGAGTCGAGGGTGTCAAGGGCAAGTAGTGAGGATAGAGGGTCAGTGATGATGAGACTGTCAGTGACAGTGGTTTCAGTGAATTTAATAGCTGTGAGCATGGAAACTAATTCAGTTTGTAGAGTGGATGCCCAGTTGTTAATTTTAACTCCTTTCTCAATTATATTACTGTTAGGTTGAGTCACAACAATAGCACTTCCAGCCCTCCCACAGGCAGTGTTAAGAGATCCACCAGTGTAGATGGTCTGTGTGATATTATCATCAGTCTGTAGAGTGTGTATGTGTTCAAGAGCTGTCAATTTGGCAGTGTGTTGGAGATAAATGCTTTGTATAATTAATTTTTTAGGCGGATATGTCGGTATTGTGATATCGAAGGGAACTGTCCGCCAGGGTGGCAGGAAGCGCTGTTGTGTCTCAACTTTGTACAGGTGGTCTAATCCAAATATCTTCATATGTGTAGCTGTAGTTTGGATCCATTTAGACTCAACAGTCCCATGGTTCATACATTCTAGCAATTTTAAGGAAACAATATTATCAGGATCACCACGCAGAAGCCTCAGGGCTATCATGAGGTTGACTTCAATTATTCTACCTTTAACAGTGGGTATACCTAGTTCTTTCCTCATATTAAGTACTTTAGTGCTCATGGGACATCAAAGGATAATTCTGAGGGCTTTATTTTGCATTTTTTCGAGCTTGTCAACGCCTTTCCCGTCACGAATGACCAGGGCTGGTGCGTGGTAATCTATCAGAGATCTTATATAGCCTAGGTACATTGTTTTAACAATTCTAATATTAGCACCATAGTGCGGGCTGTACCCCGCTACACTTCTAAGAGGTCTCAGTCTGTCAGTACATTGGCGGGTTAGCTGTTGTATAGCAGGTAGGGTACAAGGGACGGAAACACCAAGATATTTAAAAGAAGAAACATAGTCAATAGTGTTGTTACCTATCTTGAACTTGGCGGGGCCGCGTTTGCGGTTACCAGCTTGTTTGTTGAACACCTTAGTTTTCTCAGTGAAGATAATAAGACCAGGGTTCTCACAGGCTGCGTATACATGGTTCAAGGTGGTTTGCATTTCGCGATGAGTTTTAGTATGTATAAGAATATCATCAGCATAGCTGATTGAGATATTGCTGGGGTTGTCTGGTATTAAATTTAATAATGCATTCATAAGAACATTGAACAAAGTGGGGCTAAGTAATCCACCTTGAGGGGTACTAAGTTGCATATCTTTAACTTCACTTTTGTAACCCGGAAACAGTGCAGCAGCCCTTCTGTTGGTTAGGTAACCACTTTGTAGTATCTTGCGTTATTTAATGGGAGAATGACAAGCACATTGTCGGTCGGGCTGGGCGTTTATTCTCTGTTCTTGGTTACAACGTGCCTAACACATTTCGTGTTTACACAAGCCTAAACACTTTCTGACTTTGGTAAGAAGTAACATAATATATAGTATATATATTCAATAAAGGCAGCATATAAACATACATATATATATATATATATATATATATATATATATATATATATATATATATATATATATATATATATATATATATATATATATATATATATATATATAACACACTTATCCAGTGTAACAGCCTGTGGGGTATGGGATGTTTGGTTCTCACTCAGGATGGGATGGAGAAAGGAAACTCACAATGTGCTCTCTGTATACATGTTGTATTGGATATACAATGCAGCTTGGTGCTGGGAACGCAGCATGGTTACAAGCGTGATGTAGAGAGAGCTGGTTGGTAAGGGTGCTCAGAGGAGGACAGCTTGTGGGTCGCCATGCTCGCCGGCGGGAGCGAGGACCGCCAGGCAGGCGGAGGAGGAGGAGGAGGTGTTCCTTGCTGTGGCTGTAGCTAGAAGAGAGAGCTGGTTGGTGAGGATGCTCAGAGGAGGACCAGCCTGTGGGTCGCCATGCTCGCCGGCGGGAGCGAGGACCGCCAGGCAGGCGGAGGAGGAGGAGGTGTTGCTGGCTGGTTGGTGTAGGTAGAAAGAGGGCGATCACCACGAGGTCAGGTCTTAAATAGCGGGGGTTGGCGTGGCTTAGTAATTAACCCCCTCTCCGTGGGTGGCGCTGGTTGACCTAGACCATGTGGAATTCGCGGGGTCGGCTATGCAGCGACAAACAGCGTTTGTAGGGGAGAAATCCACTACAATACTCCCTCCTTCCCTCCAGGCGGTGTAGGAGACTTGTTGTCTGCAGGGTTGCATAGCACGTGTGAGGCAGAACGGGTGGTGCATGCCTCATGTGAGACAACGGCGATGGCGTGGATGAGCCGACCGCTAGAGACTAGATACACAATATCTGTGGGAGTAGAGAGGGAGAAAAAGGGTGTGTGGAGGCGATGAATGTTGTGCTTCCCTCACGGCAGGTACAGAGTCGTCAGATGCGCCTGCTGGGGTGTGTGAGCCTGGGTCAGGAGCAGGGGCTGCGTCAGCAGAAGCGGATGAGGGCTCGTGACAGCAGCTGGGTCCACGACAGCAGCAGGGTGCAGGACATTAGCAAGGAGTACCTGAAGGAGAAAAGAGGGGTGTGTGGGTCCGCACTCAGGAGCAGGGGCCGCGTCAGGAGAAGCGGCAGGGGGTACTGCTTGAATCGGCTGCG
>NW_024740094.1:5678447-5685952 GCF_018991925.1 Homarus americanus
GTCGGGGTGTACTGCGCACATCATTGTCATCCCTAAAAATCCCATCTAATTCATATTACGCTACATAACATTCAAATGCACAGCGCTTGTAGAACCCCAGAAAACGGGAAACATTGAGAAAGGACAACTCACCTACTCAAGGTTCCTAGACCATGTGTGGTATTGTACCCAGGTATAGTTATATCATATCAAGTGTATGTATTCATAGCATTAAGGATCACTCAGGGTAGGCATAAGATGAATGTTAAGTCCAGTTGAGCCGGACTAGGGTACTGTAAGACTAAGTGTGGAGCAGGGTTTGAAGGTCCTACTATTTACGTCTGTGAGCGTGTAGCGAACCTAACCCCAACAGATATCATATGAAAATACATGAGAACAATGATCGGGAAAAAGGGATAAATGTATCAGAACTATGTGAGGTGTTGACAGTGATCTAGAAACTATACTGGAAAGGAAATATCGTGTATGCGTCGGTATGAATTTAATACACCTCGTAGCCTCACGTGACATATACCCACGACAGGTACAGTGATCAGAGAATCTGAGGTCTGTGTTCAAATCGTGCGCTGTGTGAGAGGAGGACCCCTCATTACAGTTTTTAAGTGAAGTTGATACACCCCCGCCATGATCATTCGGCTTTTGTTTCAAGGCGCGTCATGTACCCGCCTCAGATGCCCGTTGATATTAAAATCCCAGGCATTTAACCAAGCACTAGCAAACCAAGACCTGACCTTAGTGTATAAGTTAGGATTAATATATGTGTTTATAAGAAATGAGGGACAATATACCGTAAAGTGTTCAGGGGAGAACCATAAGAAACAAAAATGTAAATTGAGGATTGGAAACTGTAGGCCTATGTGACGAGAAGCGGCGGGAAGCCGGCCTTAGTCTTTCCCGTTCTGCCGTCAACACAGGTCAGTGTCCTAGCGGGCTATATCCCGCCCTACAATTAAGGTTGATAAATAACAGTGACTACAGTTTAAAGCTTTGCCGGATATATAAGTGTGATAGGGATGTGTTAAGGGATGGGATAACCGCCCGTCAGGCATTATTGCTTAGTCTTTCCCGTTCTGCCGTCAACACAGGTGCCACGTGGTTGGGGTATCTTGCCGCCCAGCCGCCATTGTCTCCTGGAGCGCCACACCAGGTGGGGAATTACTCCCCACTATACCAGTCCACTATGAACCGGTGGATTCCCAGCGCACCACTCCACATGAATAGTCACAACTAAGGAGACCGTGAGAAACTGCGGTCGTCACTTGGAGCGACCTATAATACCAGGCGTAGAAATAGTGCTGGTATGTCTCTAGGTCAAGCCCTCGTCCTTACCCACCGAGGGCGGTGTGCGAACGAGGGGCCCGTGGTGTAGACCTAAAAGTCACAAGGAGTCACATACTTGCAGGTATGGAGTGTAACAGGTGTGTTGCGATGGTGCTACTATGTATGATAACCGACGGTGCTACAAGCCACACCAGTGGAACAGTCTGATGTGTTAAGGGATATTGTAAGAAGGAACGACCGAGATACGGCGTTCACCGATTGTTGTGCAATAAGTGGGTGGATGACCCGCCAGTAATGTAGGAGTCTGGGGCCCAGTTGGGTAACCAAAATTCCGTTGTTCTTCTGAGGAAGGCCAGTTCATGTATGTTTTTTTTACCAGTGTGTTTTATAAGAAATAAATCAATGAAGACATGTTATGGTTTCACCCTTCTTTACCCTTATCGATCTGATCAATGGAAAACCTAACCCAATGCCTAGTTCACTCTGCCCGCTACCTAACGAGCTACATGCTGTCCAGAGGGGGTCTGGTGGCAGCGACCCTTAGACATTAAGATTAGAGTTAAGTTATCCCCTTAGATTTAGTGACCCCAGATCTGGCATAGTGTGTGTGATTAATGGAACAAGCAGGGTACCACAGGGCAGTGTATTGGGCCAGCTGTTGTTTGTTTGTTTCATAAATGACATGCCTGACGTTGTACACTCCTCTGTACAAATTTTTGCCGATGACGCCAAGTTATTTTGGGAAATCAAGAACCAAGCGGACCGTAAAGAGCTGCAGAAGGACCTCTGTGGGCTCTAAGAATGGTCGAAGAAATGGCTGCTGAGATTCACTGTCACGAAGTGTAAGAGGATGCACCTGGGGCGTACCAACGGTAAGGAGGCGTATCATATGTCCCAACAGAATGAAGAAACTGCACTATTTGAGACTGAATGTGAGAAGGACCTAGGTGTGTATGTTGACAATGAGCTGAAGTTCTCCGGCCATTGCGAGAAGAAGGTAAATCAGGCAAATAAATTATTGGGTCTCATAAGAAGGTCGTTCAGATATCTAGACGGTCCGTCCCTCGTAACAATCTTCAAGAGTGAAGTGCTTCCCCATCTGGAGTACTGTCATCCCGTCTGGTCCCTGTCGTATGATATCAAACACCTTCAGTAATCAAGGCTTTATTCATCTCATAAATTCTTATACATCTGCAACAGAACAAAACAAAACCCGATTAGAACAAGAGAACATTTAGAGTAAAGGTAAACATAAACATAATTTATTCCGTAATATGACATTCACCCTTGCCAACATAATCAATCAAACATCATAGCCGTATCGCTGAGGTTCTCTTCGCTGCCGAGTAGAACGACGAAGTGGTAACTCCTGCATGATACTAGGATTCAGCAATGTCGTCCCTGTATCTCCCTCTGCAGTAACTCCCTCACCATTATCCAACATTTCTGGCTCCACTGAAGGTGAGGTTGATCCGGCAGAGATGTCTGAGGATGAGGTTCCACCGGGGTATGGAGCAAGATCACGGAGGGAAACTGAAGATTCACGTCCATCTGGATACTTGATGTGTGCATACGTTGGGTTAGCATCGAGGAGCTCCACCTCATCAACGAGAGGATCACCTTTGCTTGAGCGGACGAATCGGCGTAAGAAAACAGGACCTGGAGTCGTTAGCCATGTTGGCAGAGATGTACCCTGACAAGATCGTCTCGGAAAATTGAAAAACCTCTCATGTGGAGTCACGTTGATGGCTGTTGAGAGCAATGATCTAATTGAGTGAAGAGCTTCGGGTAGGAGAGCCTCCCATTCAGTATCCAGAACATCTCGAGATTTGACAGTTAAACATATGGACTTCCAGATTATGCCATTGTACCGTTCTATTTGACTGTTTCCTGTTGGGTGGTAAGGTGTAGTTTTGCTGGACGCCACTCCACGACTAGCGAGATGAGTTTTTACTTCACGAGACATAAATGCACTTCCTCGATCAGAGTGGACAAAACTCGCCATACCACAAAGCGAGAAGATGGTGTCTAGACATTTGATGACAGTTGAGGCACATGTCAGCACATGGAATAGCAAAGGGAAATCTGGAATATTCATCCACAGCAGTGAAGAGATATGAGTTTCTTGTGCGTGATGGAAGAGGACCTTTGAAGTCAATGCTCAGTCTATCCATTGGTTGAGTAGTTTTGATAAGGGTATTTTCAGTAGGCCTGTGAAATGTTGGCTTGATTTCAGCACATACACGACAAGTTGAACAGACCTTTTTCACATCCTCCGTAGAAAATGGAAGGCTCTTTGTCCGGACAAAATGAAGTATTCTGACAACCCCCGGGTGGCAGAGCCCTTCATAGATGACTGTCGCGATCCCACTACCCTTTATACTTGGGGAGTGAAACCTACCTCAAGTTATTAACAAATAAAGGAACAAATAGGGAACACGGCAATAATTATCCCCACAAAAAACCTACTCAACTAAATGTACTTGAATAAGTATGAACAAGTTGAAATAAGTGAATCACAAAAGGGAAGATAATTAATTAATTCAATTTATGTTCTAAAGGGAATAATGACTAGCAAACATGAATTTAAGGGAATAAGTAATTGTATAATAAAATAAGAGTGATGTCGGAAGGGTGAAAATATACCGTAAGGAGTTAGACCAAACGAATATTACTTAACATTACTATATTACACAGACATACGAAATATATATATACAACAATCACTACAAAATGATTATTTCCTACCAAACAGGAGATACCTTACCACCAGGATCCCTTCCTAGGCCTAACTAAACGTGTCACTAATACCTGATACCCCTAGGGCATTGCAGAAGACTGGACAAGGCACTAGACAAGGGTCAAGGCTAGAGAACGAATGGACCCGTCTACCCTATGCCACGGTTTTTCGCTACTGGGGAGGCGTGGGCACACCGAGGAGCGCGTCTCATATCACGTGATCCAGGACATTTGCTGGATATTTTATATAATTAATTAATATACCACTCTTGAGTTGACTTAACAGAGTAAGACAATAATGCATATTAATAACATACATAAATATACAATTAACCTAAGTAACTAAGAACAATAATAATATAATAAGTACAATTAACAAATTATTAATAGCTTGTGTGAAATGTAGGCGTGAACATATGCCTCACGCTATGCGAGTTCCCGAGCGCTCAGGCACGTGACAATGACAGTTAGGTTTGACGATGTGATGGCTCCGCAGAACGCTCGGGTGAAAGTGTCAGGAGAAAAAGTTGTCTCTACCTGGCCGATACCAAATGGAATAGCTAAAACATGCGAGTTCGAGCTGCCACCCTCGTATCTTGTCATTCTTCACTTTAGTCCTCCTACGACTGTCCAGCATAAATGCAACTGATCGCTGGTCAGTAACAATGGTGAAGTACCGTCCCAACAACAGGTGAGACCACTTTCTCACCGCTTCAATTATTGCAGTCGCCTCCTTCTCAACAGGAGGATAGTGAATCTCACTGCCAGATAACATCCGAGACATGAAGGCTACTGGCCGACCAGCTTGATTCAAAGTAGCAGACACGGTCACATCCGACGCATCACACTCCACAACAAATGGGATGGCATGGTCAATGCTAATTAGGGCAGCTTCCTCAAGCCGTTTCTTCAAGTCATCAAAAGCTGTGAGTGCTTCATGGTCCAGAGGAAAAGATTTAGCCTTGTAGAGAGGCCGTACCTTGTCTGAAAACTCCGGGATCCACTTAGCGTAATAAGC
Organism: Homarus americanus; assembly: GCF_018991925.1. Taxonomy (NCBI): domain Eukaryota; kingdom Metazoa; phylum Arthropoda; class Malacostraca; order Decapoda; family Nephropidae; genus Homarus; species Homarus americanus. The sequence continues at coordinate 5,683,486 of NW_024740094.1, forward strand.
AAACATACCAAGTACACGTTGAAGAGCCGATCGGTTTGTAGGTGATGGAAGTTCTTTCAGTGGTTTTAGCACTTCAGAGTCTGGTTTGATTTGACCATTTCCAAGTTGATAACCCAGAAGATTGATCGATGTTGCTGATATTGTAGATTTGGATGTATTGATTGTCAGCTTCCTTTTCTCAGCAGTAGCTAGAAATTTCTCAAGATTTGTGTCATGTTCTTTCCCGACCACCTATGGTAATATTGTCAAGGAAAGGTATCACATAGATTCTCCTCCTCTACGAACTTGTCTTTGGCTCTTTGAAAAACGGTAACACCATTAGTGACACCAAATGGTACACATGTGAATTGATACAGTCTGCCATTTGCTTCAAATGCTGTATAGGGTTTCTCAGACTCGATTATGCGTAGTTGATGGTATGCGATCTTTAGATCAAATGTTGAGAACACGGGTTACTTAGCAAGAGTGTTGACCATGGTTTCAATGTTTGGCAATGGATATGCGTCGAGAATGGTGTAAATGCTCACCGTAGAAGGGTAGTCGATGCACATTCGTTTTCTGTGACAGCCTGAATCATCTCTTGCAATCACTTCCTGTGCACGTCAAGGTGATGTACTTGATTCTATGATGCCTTCGGACAGTAAGCGTTGTATTTCTTTGGTAATGAACTTTTGGTCATCAGGGCTAAACTTCCTAGATTTGGTGGCTATCGGCTTTGCATCTCCTCACATGTTTGCAAATAACAGTGGTTCTGACATACCTGCTGACGCCAGGCTACATATATGCTTGTTACCAATGTTAGAAATCTTGAGATCAGGTCTGGGTCCTCCATACTCTATGGTAACTGAGGAGTGTTGTTTTTGGAAATCTATGCCGAGAATAACATCGCCACAAAGATTCTCAATGACGTCCAGACGTGTGTTTGGAAAATGACTGTCATTCACATAGAGATTCACCGTACGCCGCCCTCGCCAGGAGTAGGTCTACTTCCACTGGAGAGGACGGAGTCATCTACAACGTCGTTAGACTACTAAAGCGTGTGCCAGGCAATCCATTGTTGGTATTGCACAATATGAGTCATGCCGAGGGCCAACTACCCACATCATGGACCAGCAGTATTGTTGTACCAATACCGAAACCAGGACAGCCTGATGTTTTTCGTCCCATATCACTAACCAGCTGCCTGTGTAAAACCTTTGAGAGGATGATTCTTGGCAGACTCTTATATAGAATCAGAGAACACATGTCCCCTAACATAAATGGCTTCACCCATGGTAAAGGTGTACATAATTGCATCACCACATTCCTAACTGTGCATGGTGATGAAAGGCATAGATACACCACATTTCTTGACCTAAAAGCTGCATTTGATATTGCCAATAGGCAACTGATATTGTACGAACTAACCAAAATGGATATAGGAGGTAGGCTTGTAGTGGATTTCTCCCCTACAAACGCTGTTTGTCGCTACATAGCCGACCCCACGAATTCCACAGTGTGTGCCTCGCGGTCTAGGTCAACCAGCGCCGCCCACGGAGCGGAGGTCAACTACTAAGCCACGCCAAACCCCGCTATTTAAGACCTGACCTCGTGGTGATCGCGCTCTTTCTACCTACACCAACCAGCCAGCAACACCTCCTCCTCCTCCGCCTACCTGGCGGTCCTCGCTCCCGCCAGCGAGCATGGCGACCCACAGGCTGGTCCTCCTCTGAGCATCCTCACCAACCAGCTCTCTCTACATCACGCTTGTAACCGTGCTGCCTTCCCACCACCAAGCTGCATTGTACATCCAATACAACATGTATACAGAGAGCACATTGTGAGTTTCCTTTCTCCATCCCATCCTGAGTGAGAACACCAAACATCCCATAGCCCACAAATGGTGACCCCCGGAGATTCTCACTCACACAGGATGGAGGAGAAACAAATGGTGATTCCCGGAGATTCGCACTCACACAGGATGGAGGAGAAACAGATCACTCTCCCAGTCTTCAAGCAACATGGAAGACTGGCTTATCCACCCAGAGGCAGCTCTCATCGGCTCTACAGCTACTGTCCCTAAACCGCAGGTTAGACACCCTAGAGCAGCTCTGCTACTCTAAGCAGACAGCCGCTCCTCTTCCTGCCCCAAGCACCACGTCCTACCGACCCCAACACACCTGTCCTGCCTCAGACGCCGCCCCCGGCCCAGCAGTACCCCCTACCGCTCATCCTGATGCGGCCCCTGCTCCTCATGCAGACCCACAAACCCCTCTTTTCTCCCTCAGGTACTCCCTGCTACTGTCCTGCACCCTGCTGCTGTCGTGGACCCAGCTGCTGTCACGAGCCCTCATCCGCTTCTGCTGACGCAGCCCTTGCTTCTGACCCAGGCCCACACACCCTAGCAGGCGCATCTGACGACTCTGTACCTGCCGTGAGGGAAGCACATGCACCGCCCGTCCTGCCTCAGATGCTGCCCCGGCCCAGC
>NW_024740094.1:5686052-5702153 GCF_018991925.1 Homarus americanus
ACTTAACTCTAATCTTAATTTCTAAGGGTAGTTGCCACCAGACCCCCTCTGGACAGCATGTAGCTCGTTAGGTAGCGTGCAGAGTGGACTAGGCATTGGGTTAGGTTTTCCATTGACCAGATCGATAAGGGTAAAGAAGGGTGAAACCATAACATGTCTTAATTGATTTATTCCTTATAAAACATACTGGTAAAAAACATATACATGAATTGGCCTTCCTCAGAAGAACAACGGAAATGTGGTTACCCAGATGGGCCCCAGTCTCTTACATTGATGGCGTGTCATCCACCTACTTATTGCATAACAATCTGTGACCACCTTACCTCGGTCATTCCTTCTTACACTATCCCTTAACACATCAGACTGCTCCCCCTGTATGGAATATAGCACCGTCGGTTATCATACATAGTAGCGCCATCTCAACACACATGTTACACTCCATACCTGCAAGTATGGGACTCCTTGTGACTTTTAGGTATATACAACAGGCACCTCGTTCGCACACCGCCCTCGGTGGGTAAAGACGAGGGCTTCACCTAGAGGCATACCAGCACTATTTCTACGCCTGGTATTATAGGTCGCTCCAAGTGACGACCGCAGAGTTTCTCACGGTCTCCTTATTTGTGACTATTCATTTGGAGTGGTGCTCTGGAAATCCACAGGTTCACAGTGGATTGGCATAGCGGGGAGTAGTCACCACCTGTTGTGACGCTCAAAGGGATAATAGCGGCCGGGCGGCAAGGTACTCCGACCGCATGGAACCTGAGGTGACGGTAGAACGAGGAAGACTGAGAAATAATGCCTGACGGGCGGTTATTCCACCCCTTAACACATTCCTATTACACTTATATATCCGGCAAAGCTTTAAACTGTAATAACTTCTATTTATAAACCTTAATTATAGGGCGGGATATAGCCCGCTAGGACACTGACCTGAGGCGACGGTAGAACAAGGAAGACTGAGGGCATTGCCCCGGCGCTCCTCATCACGTAGGCCTACAGTTTCCAATCCTTAATTTTCACTTTTGTTTCTTATGGTTCTCACCTGAACACTTTTCGGTATATTGTCAATCATGCCTTATAAACACATATTTTAATCCTAAATTACACACTAAGGTAAGGTCTTGGTTTGCTAGTTCGTGGGAAAATTCATGGGGTTAATATCACGTGGCACCCAAGGCGGCTACATGACGCGCCTTGAAACAGGCTGAATGTTCATGGCGGGGGTGTATCAACTTCACTTAAAAACTGTAATGAGGGATTCACCTCTCACACCTTGCACTATTTGAATACAGACATGAGATTCTCTGATCACTGTACCTGTCGTGGGTATATGTCACGTGAGGATACGAGGTGTATTAAGTTCATACCGACGCATACAAGATATTTCCTTTCAAGTATAGTTTCTGGATCACTTCCAACACCTCACATAGTTCTGATACATTTATCCTTTGTCCAGATCATTGTTCTCATGTATTTTCATATGATATCTGTGGAAGTTATGTTCGCTACACGCTCACAGACGTAAATAGTAGGACCTTCAAACCCTGATCCACACTTAGTCTTACAGTTCACTAGTCCGGCTCAACTGGACTTTAACATTCATCTTATGCATACCCTGATTTCTCCTTAATGCTATGAATACATACACTTAATATGATATAACTGTACCTGGGTACAATACAACACATGGTCTAGGAACATTGAGTAGGTGAGTTGTCCTTTATCAATGTTTCCCGTTTTCTGAGGTTCTACAAGCGCGGTGCATTTGAATGTTATATAGCGTAATATGAATTAAATGGGATTTTTAGGAATGACAATGATGTGCGCAGTACAACAGGTCTGGACTTAGCATATATGGGTGTAACATCTTTGTCAATGGTGATATGAGCTTCATAACCCTTTATACCATCCTGTCCCTTTACAAATAAAATCTTGTATTTTTCAAGCAATTTCTCAAGACCTGGAATACTGTTACACATTCTAACACTAAATATCTCCTTCCAGTCCATCTCAAGTTCATACAACCAATTCTTACCTAACAAAGCTGGTCTATTCACATAACTAGCTACAATTAATGGCAACTTTAAATTCTGATTTTTGTACTTTACCTCACACTATAATTTACCTTCTGTGTTCAAAATCTCTCCAGTATAAGTTCTCAACTTGACACCTGAGTCTTCTAAAGGCACATGCGCAAATAGTTTCTCATACATATCTTTACTCATTATGGAGAAATCAGCTGCAGTATCCACTTCCATGGTTACAGGTGTGTCATTAATACACAAGTCCACATTATACCTATGTTTAACTTTCTCTTCACGACTGGTGTACATAGTAAACACATGGGCACTCTCATCATTATCAGATCCAAAATTACTAACACTTTCATGAATACTGTTTTTCATTTCCTTCTCTCCACCTTCAACGGCATGTACTCTACCTTTATCACTTCTACAGGCAGGAGCAATATGTCCAATACGTTGACAATTGTAACATTTTGAATTCTTTAACTTACACTGAAAGCTTTCATGTTTACCTCGGCACCTCTTACATTTTAAATCAGCATTTGTTCTTTGTTTTGTGGTATAATTATTCCTTTTAGCTACAGTTAGTTTACACACTGAGCCACTACTGCCAACTGTTTCACTACCAGCATTGGGAACAAATTCTCTGGTGTTTTTCTCGGCCAATTCCATACTCGTAGCTATCTGACATGCTCTTTCAAAAGTTAAGTTAGTGGTGTTCATTAACTTATTCTGTATTTTTTCATAATTCAGGCCTATTACAAACCTGTCTCTTAGAGCTCGATTCAAGAACTGTCCAAAGTTACAGTGAATGGATAATTTTTTCAAAGCTACTATATAATTACTTACTGATTCATCTTTACCTCTATCTCTTGTGCCAAATTTGTAACTTTCAGCGATCTCAAGTGGAGCAGGGTCAAAATGTTGCTTCAGAATCTTGGTAATCTGAATCAGTGAGGAGTCTTTGGGCTTGTTTGGAACCAGTAAATTGACCAGAGTAGAATAAACATTAGCTCCTACCTCTGTCAAAAAGATTGCCTTCCTTTTCTTTTCAAGGGCCTTTCTCTTCCGAGCATCACCACCGTCGTCCACTAATTCATTTGCCAAAAAGAAGTCCATTCTCTCACAGTATGATGTGAAATCTTCCTTGTCATGCACCATACTCCCCCAATCTTCCCATGTATCCAGTGATGCCAGCCATGGTTGCTCTCTTCACTTAAATTCTCCAGGTTCAGAGTAGCCTTCCCTTCAGTGGTCACTATTCTCTCTTCAAGGAGTTCACAAACACTTTGCCAATCCCATCCTCGTCGCCAGTGTAGTATCTTGCGTTATTTAATGGGAGAATGACGAGTCACATGGTCAGTCTAGCTGGGGAGTTTATTCTTTGATGTTGGTTACAACGTGCCTAACACATTTCGTGTTTACACAAGCCTAAACACTTTCTGACTTTGGTAAGAAGTAATATAATATATAATGTATATATAATCAATAAAGGCAGCATATAAATGTGCATATATATAACAGTAGGCGCACGGGAGCTCAGTCGTCAGTTGGAGGGGATGGGATCCACTACAATGCCTAATTGTGGGGTTCCGTTTTCGTGGACCTTGTAACTTGACGTTGCCCCCTGAAAGAGTACTCTTACTTCTCTCTGTGTAAGTTAGTTCTGGTGTAATGACCACGGTCGTACACGTCAGTTATTGTATAATCAGACGATTCGTATTACGCTCAATAGCCCACAAAACATGTAGCTATGCCTTCTTTATTAAGTCTCCCATCTGAGGCATTCGTTTTCTCATCGCTTCAAGGCGCCTAAGTCCTCCGTTTTCCCATTTTCTCTGACTTCCTGAAACCAACCTCTTTATAAAGTAAATCTGAATGTGAGAGAGAACACCATTGTTTTGAGTCAACTTAGATATGTCTGATTACAGTTAAAGCATACAAGATCCTTTGTAAGTGATGTTGAAAGTTTTAACTGTCTTTATTGCTAGTAACACTTGCTAAGTAAGTAAACTTCAAGTCTGCCAGTATGAATGGCATCCGATGATATTGTCCCTGGGGATAGTCATGAATTTCTGAGTATTACTGAAATTAAATCATTTTGATGTAGTTTAGTTAGTATCGGTTGTCTATTCAAGAAAGCCACTAATCTCCTGAAAGAGCATGTCAAACTTCTTATCTCCAAGATCTCAACCTATACCCATAGAGGGTCCTTGTCTAAAAATTCGCGTATGTTGGGAGAACTAGTGTTAACAGCGTGTGTAATTCCACTTTTTACTGGCAAGCTCAATCTCTGATTAGATTATATAAATAGACTTAAGAAATTCACCTGACCCATGGCATTGATTTTCATAGTTAAATGTACAGCAACTGAGTTGAATGTAATTTCTGTCATTGCATGACTAGCCTTTCTGGCATGCGTTCTGCATAGACCTGAGTTGCCAGTTAGCCGTATATAAGCTCGTGCACGGAGGAGCGTCACATCTCTGACGCTTCTCCATTATTATCTCAGGTATGTGTACGATTCTCCCCCCACCATATTAAGTCAGTTTAACTTAGTTAATTTTGTAAATATCAGTGTTCGTGTTGTAACAGTGAAATTGTCATTTACGTAGTGAAAGAATTAATGTAATGTAAATATCGTCTGTCGCTGCTAGACGAAAGATTGTTTGTGATTGAGTTATTATTGTCACATCTCTGACGCTTCTCAATCATCACCTCAGGCACAGTGTGTGTGTCAGCTGAGTACCCGACAGGTATCGGGGGACCGATAGCTGCATACCAGCTGGCTGTATTGGAAGATGTTGTTAATTTGGCAAGATTAAACTGTGTGAGTCCGCACCCTGGGAACTAGGCCTGAACTCCCTCGCAGTGTATCGGATTCCAACCGACCTTAACAGCGTTTTTCGTTGGTTGTGGTGAAACCAGTGTGAAACACTGAGGCACTCCTTACAGTTATATGGGCCAAAGTATTATTGTTGTACAGTATATGATTGGGGATATTTAGCAGAAGTATGGTTATCCCATGCTGAGTAGTGAACCCATTAATATTGATAGTATCTGTAATTATGTTGTGTGAGTTGAGTACATCAATTGAGGGAAAAGTGCCATGTTGTTCATTCCAAACTAACATGATGTTATAAATAATAAGTTAATTTGGGATATTGTCAAGTGTGTCATAGAACCATCTGCAGTGACAATGAAAGAATATAACAGCTGTTTAATGATGTAATAATTAATTCAAGATCTATTTTATGAATGATAAAGTAAGACCTAAGAGGTCTAGTCTGGTCTGAGTGTACTAGATTAACATCTTGTTTACTCCTTATGATAATAAATATTGAATTAGTAAACAACAAGTATCACCGCTCTATTCCTTCTACACATTGGTTTTCAGAAAATAACTATTGTAACTCACGTGCCTAGAAGCTCACTAGCACGCTACCTAACAGTTCACTAAGATATGTTATATTCTAATAAAAGTCTGGGTGGTGGCAGGCTACCGTTGTAAGTAATAAGTGTTATAATAATAATGACATGGTTTCCCAGACTAATCCATGGTTTAGAATGTAACTAGAACCGGATATAAAGAGGAAAAGCAGCACTTTGCACTGGATCCACCCCAGCAACCTTCCTTTGACGCCTTTTTCGGTGAGCGTCGTTATAATGGCCAGTGGATTTGCTAGTTCAAAGGCCTTCTCCAAGTCGAGGAAGACCACCAATGCTGGTTTATTGTCCACTATGCTGAGTGTCTCGGCAATGTTGTTGCTTGTGCCTGTGTTCTCGGTGTAAGCAAAAATGTGAGGGCTTGGGCTGCTGACTTTCCACTTGAGTCTGTTGAGAGCCATTCTTTCTCCTGTTTTCGCTATGCAGCTGAGGAGGGAGATGGGCCTCGGTTTGTCTGGTTCTCTGGGCATCGGAATGGGCTGTATATCTGCCTTCTTCCATTCCGGTGGAAGTCTCTGTGCTAGCCACAAAGCATTGATGACTTGTAGTAAAGCCTCGTGGCCGGCTTCTTTGGCATGGGAAAGCATGGAGTAGGTTATCCTGTCGGCCCCTGGTGCTGTGTCCTTGCTTCGTTTTATCGACTTCTGGAGTTCTTGCTGGTTGAAGGGTCTGTCGGTGTCATCTTCACCATTGCAGTCCTTTTCTATCATCTGGAGGCTGGTCTGTCGCAGACGCCGTTGTGTCTCCTCCGTATGTCTCAGGAGGTTTTTCGTTGCTGCTCGGTCGGAGAACACTTTTGCAAGTCTCTCGGCTTCCTCTTCTGGGTTGGGATGGGTTGGTGGTGGTGGTGTTGCCTTACCAGATGCCCTTCGGATCTGGGCCCACATCTTGCCAAGGGAAGTGTGCTCGTTCAATTCGGAGCAACCACTTGAGCCAGCTTATGCTTTTGATTTCCTCCTTCTCTTCCCTGGTATCCTTGACTATGTCTTGCAGGAGATGTCTTTTTGTGTCTGTGGGATGTCTTCTGTAGTTTCTTTGGGCCATGTTCACTCTGTGGTTGAGTTCTTTCACCCTATGACAGTAGCACCAGTAATCCTTGTACAGTCTTGATGTAGGTTTTGCTTTTGGGATAGCCTCTTCTGCCGCTTGGTGAAACGCCTTGACCAATTGTTGGTGGAGGGTTGTCTCGTCCACGGGTGCTGCACCAGCCGGCTGTGATTTGGCGCGCCACTTAGCCAGGTGTTTCCTATAGAGTTCCCAGTCCGCCTTTTGGGTATTGTATCTCCATCTCGGCAGGGGTGGAGTGAAGAGTTTGTTCACCTTCAGTGCTGTTAGGGTGGCAAAGTGGTCGCTGGTCAGCGTGGGGTGTAGCTTCCAGGAGGCCGAAGGCTGTAGTGCACTGGAGACGAAGGTTAGATCTCGCCTTCCTCCCCTAATGTGGGTGGGCTCTCCGGTGTTTAGAAGGGCTATCTTGAGAATGTCTTGAAAGGTGGTGTATAGGTGTAGGCCGTCGTCATTTGTGAGGCTTACCGAGCTTAGGAAGGGATGATGTGCATTGAAATCCCCTCCTATGAGTGTGGCGTGGTCAGAGGCCGAAGCGAATAACTGAGTCACCTCCAGTGAGCCCCTTGGCTTCTTATAGATGGTGTGGACAGTTATTACCCGTTCTTGGAGGTTTACTTTGACGGCCTGTGTCTCTATGTTTTCCCCACATTACAAATGCTGCATGACCTTGGAGGAGGGTTATACTGCCAGATTTTGGGGTCACTAATTCCAAGGGGGATAACTTAACTATAGTCTTAATTTTAAAGGTTGCTGCCACCAGACCCCCTCTGGGCAGTATGTAGCTCGTTAGGTAGCGGGCAGAGTGAACTAGGCAATGGGTTGGGTTTTTCATTGACCAAATCGATAAGGGGAAGAAGGGTGAAACAATAACATGTCTTAACTAATTTATTCCTTTTAAAACATATTGCATTCCGTCAAAATACCAGAAGAGTTGGTCATCCTCAGAAGAACAACTATTATTTTAGTTACACTGCTCAACAACAGACGTCTTACATTAATTGCGTGTCATAAACATACTCATTCCTCATAACAATCATTCCTTGGTCATTCCTGCTAACTTATAACACCAAACACGTCAGACTGCACCACCTGTTAGAGTATAACATCACCTGTTACCTTACAAAAAGAGTTGGCTTCATCAGAAGAACAACTATTATTTTCATTACATTTCTCTTGATGAGCAGATGGGATACTGCCCAGGTAATTATACCAGTACTGGTTCCACGCCTGGTATTATAGGTCGTTCCACGTAGCGACAGCGAAACTTCTCAAGTATACAGTGATTTTCTCCTATCCTGGGTGGTGATATGTAGGATATCTACAGATTCACAGTAGAGGTGCAGGATCACTGTGAGCAGACGCCCCCCCATATGGTGTGGCCTTCACAGTGTGGTCATGGCTGACGCCCGAGAGGCGCTCAGAACGCGTCCTGTGTTGGGAGATGTCGAGGCATCACTAAGAATAATGCCTGAGGGGCTTTTGTCACCACACACTAGTACACTATGACTTCACTTTATAGCATCAGGCAAGGTTTTAAGATGTACAAACTGCTAGATAAGTCTTTTTAGGGCTGAATAAAGCATGATGAAGGGCACTGACCTGTGTTGGGAGAAGTCGAGGCATCACTAAGGGTGATGTCCCAACTCCCGCGCTCCTCTCTGTCTAGGCCTACAGTTTCCAATCTTTAATTTTCACTTTGAATTCTTATGGTTCTCACATCTCCATTTTCCTATCTATTGTGACCTTATGCTTTATAAATACATATCTTAATCCTAAATTACACACCAAGGTAAGGTTCTGGTTTGCTAGTTCCTGGGTAAATTCATTGGGTTATAATATCAATGCGGTATGCCCGAGGCGGCCAAGGCGCCAACCCGAAAAAAGCATAGCGTCGTATTTTCATGGCTTAGGTATAGAAGATATTTTCTTTGAAGCATAGTTTCTGGATCACTTCCAACACTTCACATAGGTCTGATACATTTATCCTTTTTCCAGATCATTGTTCTCATGTATTTTCATATGATATCTGCGGAAGTTATGTCCGCTAAACGTTCACAGACGTAAATAGTATGACCTTCTAACTACGATCTACACTTAGCCCGGATAGTACACTAGCCCGGATCAATTGGACTCTCACAACCATCCTACAGATACCTTGAGTTCTCCTTAATGCTATGAATACATACAATTAATATAATATTACCGTACCTGGGTACAATTCAACAAATGATTCAGTAACACTGAGTAGGTGAGTTATCCTTTATCAATGTTTCCCGTTTTCTGAGATTCTACAAGCGCGGTGGATTTTAATTTTATGTAGCGTGTTACGAACCCCTCCCCCCAGCACTACGAACCACGCCATCTATTGTCTTGATCTACCTACCCAGCACCATTTGTTAAACGCATGGCATTCAGGGATCTATATTACCTAGCATGACTTGCCTTTAGTTACCATCCGGCTTCTGCTATCCTGGTTGTTGCGCCACTCTCCAAGTCTTTTAGAGCTCCAATTCGAGGAGAGGACTTGGCTCTGGGAAGGACCACAGGATCATCTATCCTAAAACCTTCCACGGTGCAGTGACTACCTACCGCCTCACAATACTCAGCCTTACTCTGCCAGCCATCTCTGTAGCCTCACTTGCTATTTGTATCTTGGTATTGTTCTACTCCAGCACTTGGCTTCAAGACTTGTTTTATGTTTTATTAATATGTATATACTGTTAATGTTTGTGCTAAGTTTCTGGTTAAGGGTAATTTATAAGCTGAATATTTTGTTAAGGGATTTATGGTACTTTTTATTATATACACAATTTGAAAACTCTCAGATCCTTTTGGTCTACCCTTTTTCATAGTCCGATTGTCTTTTTGTTTGTTTTTTGTTACCTGTTGGGATCTGGGCAGATGATAATCCATATTCTAAATCCCCAACTCGTAATAAATGGCGACCGTGACAGACTCGACCTTAAGTACCATATTCCTTCCTCCCTTTGTTACTCAGTGTTAATTATTCTAGTCACTTCTGTTCACAATTGCTTTTACGTGTGGCTTAAAGTTTCCATATGCGTAAAAATATATTGCATTATCGCATATAAGATGCGACAGTCATAGGATATTAGGGTTCCAAGTGTCTAAGGCTTAATTGTTATTACACGGGCAGTCGTAGTAAGTCCTTTTATCGAGTGTAGGGTGAACTGGATCTGTTGCTTAATGCCATACCCTCACCCAGAGTAGGCTGTTCCATAGTCACTAGTTTAGTGAAGTGATATCTTGGGACTTCGCCTACCAGACCCTATAATTATAAAGCCTCAATTATTGTTCTTCCTAATATTCTATTCAGGTCAATCATACTCACTTTATCAGGTTGTTTATCCGGATCTTTTATATTAATGCCGTGAATACGCCTTCCTCTTAAAGTATCTCAGGGTTGTTAATCCGGATCTTTATATTAACGCCAGAATACGCCTCTTTCCTCTTTTTAAAGTATCTCGTTAATCCGATCCTTTATATAAAAATGTCAGATACGCCCCTTTCCTCTTTCAAGCATCTCAGGTTGTTAATCCGGGATCTTTTATATTAATGCTGCACACACCCTTCTCTCTTAAAGTATCTCAGTTGTTAATCCGACTTATATTAATGCTGCACACGCCCTTCCTCAAGTCCCTTCTTTATTCATGATACTCAGGCACACATCTATAAGTGCACTTCCTGTATAACTTGGTAGTCCTGATGAGTGAAGAGCAAGATACCATTTCACATGAGCGGAAGCATGAGGATGTGGAGGAGGCGACCTAGGACGCGGGCTGAGCTGGCTGATGAGTACGTCTTTGTTGGTGGAGTCACTGTGCCGTAGGGAATGTGGCATTTCCACATGTTACAGGGTCCTCCTCTGATGATAACCTAAGGGGATGTGGAGTGCAGGCCTGAAGGTCCCACACCTACCCCCATGATGCAACCTGCTTTCATTTGTTCGATACTGCAAAAACCCAGGCCATATGATCCAAATTGTAACACCTGTAAAGTGTCGAATTGCTGTTAGTTGGGTTACTCGGGATCCTAAATCCCAAACCAATAGCAAATACCAATGTGGAAAGGCCCCATCAGGATCTTCATTCACCTATGAGAAAGTAAATTTCAGTCATAGGAGGGCCCTGTTTTCCCTATTCAGATACTACGATACGGCGAGTACACAATCTATCCCCTTCTTCCTGTTTAACGTCATTCCTGATATATCTACCCGCATTTACTAATGAGACATTTTAATTTTGAGATCTCCTTATCCTATCTTCCTATCCTTTAGCTAAAGTGCACCCCCAATGTCCCTTGATTACTGGGAAGTGCAACAGCTATTAGGAAAGACCCAATGCCTAAAAAAAGCGGCATTCATTTATTATTGCAATGACTTGTAGGATCTAGTGGTTCCTAACATAAAGACAGTCGAGACTTCCCTTACCTGTCAACTCCACCACTGACCTTAAAGAAACTATTCCTCATCTTTCCCATCTTGTGCTGTCACCCGTCACAGAGGCAAAGGAAATGGGCCCTCTATTTGAAACCACCTCCCAATATCTTAATACCCACAGAGAAGATTTGTACATTATGACCATTAGTAATGATGAGCCATTACAGCCCAACAATCTAGTCCATCTTTGTTCAAACAGGTGATGAAAGACCTTGTGACCATTGTACATCTTCGGTTTGTTACCCAATCGTCCTAAGGTTGCTTGGAACGGTTCCATCAAACGTCGGCGCTAATAAACTATCTCCTCAACTATATAGTCCATACTCCTGATCGCAGAAAAGATTCACAACTTGTTCACATTAATCCCATGAAACTTTACCATTCCAGGTAGTCAGAGTGAATATAATCCTAGAGGCTGATAAGTCAACCTGTATTGGTATACGTTTTGTCAGGGCCGGAGCCGGAGACAGATGACATGACCTATTGGAGAATTTAGACTTCCTCTACCTTAAAGAAAACCCTTGCTAATAGTCACATATCTAACAACTTGATGAGTATTTTTCTGTTCTTGAACTATCTCGCCAAAAGATCTCACTAAGTTATTATCAATATTTCCTAAAGTCACGTCAGACTCAGGGTTTTGCAATATACTAAACATGATATTAAGCTGATCTCAGATGATGTACAACCCATTAGGCAATCAGTATATCGACTAAATCCACAAAAAAGAGAGATTATGAAAAGGAGGTAGATTTTTATTAAACATAACTTAGCTGGAGCCCAGTACTCCCCTGGGCTTCAATTTTGCCTCATTCCAAAACCTTATGGCATCTTTTTGTTTGTACCGATTATCGTGAAGGAAATCCAGGTCACTGCCTCAGACTCCTACCTTTTACCTTTTGATTAGAAGATAATAGATATAGGTCAGCCAAATTTATCAGCACGGACTTATTGGAAAGGATATTATCAAGGGACTCACGATAGGGCAAAAATAATCTCGGCATTTCTTATAACTCCATTTGGTCTTTTTTTTCACATTTGGTTATATGCTTGGCTTTTTCTAATGCTCCGCCACATTCCAGAGGGCCATCAACTACTCCAGAGTTCAGGATCAAGGTGGGACGTTCGCCTACCTGGGATGACCTGGTGGTGTGGTGCCGGGACAGCTGGGACGAACATCTGGTGCATGCAGACATTGTCATACAATTGCAAGAGACTGGATTCACTCATAACCTGGCTAATCTGGCTTTTGGCCGGGCCCTCAGTGACTTACCTTGGGACATATCGTTGGGCATGGTACAGGAGACCTAAGGACGCAAACGTTAAAGTTTACCTTGTCCTCTCCCTCGTACCCAAGGGATTTGAGGAAGGAACTCTGCGCGCTTCCTTGGGATGCGGCTACTACTCGCCGGTTCTGTAGTAATCTCTCCAGCGTGTCGACCCCTACAGACTTTTACCAGTTCTGCGGTCCTTACATCTGGAACCAGAAGTGCGACCAGTCTTTCCACCGCCCCAAAGCCTCCCTTGCCTCCAAGCCTGTAGTCCAATTCTCTGGGATTACACCCCGCCCTTCCATCTGCAACGACGCCTAGTGGTGTCGTGATGGGCTGTGCCCTACAACTGGATTCCAACCATCGATGTTCTACTCCGCCAAGTTGAAAACATCAGACCAACCACCGACTACAGAGAAGCATGAGGTCCTGGCCTGTGTTACAATAAAGCTAGTTTTGAATGTTAATCTAGTCTACCACAAAACAACCCTAGGTCTTCACTGACTACAACTCCACTCACGCTCATCCAAAACCACCAAGACTTCCAACCAGAAGCGAATCTCTCCGCTGGGCTCTTCCTCACCCAGCCCTATAATCGCCAAGTCCGGCATATAAAGGGGGTGACAACCTGATTGCAGACTCCTTATCCTGGAGCTCCAGTGGAATGCGCAGCAGCTACTTCTCCAGATTTAATTCAGGTGATCACCTCTTCAAGGCCATGCTGATGGTTGTCTTGGAGGGGGGTGCAAGGCTTAACCCTCTCATAAAGCACTGGCTTAACCACGCCATCTATTGTCTGTAGATCTACCTACCCAGCACCACGGCAACGCCATCTAGGGACGAGACACGAAAGTATGACTCTGCCTTAGTTACTTTCACTCCGGCTTCTTCTCCATATTTGGGTGGGTTGTTATGCTTCTCCAAGTCTTCTTTTTGTGAGCTCCACCAGGAGAGAGGATTTGGCCCTGGGAAGTGACCACAGGATCATCTATCTCTAAACTTCTACGTAAGTGATTACTTCATCAGTTTTCTACACATTTCCAGCCTTACTTGGCCAGCCATATATTCTTAGCCTCACTTAAGTATTTGTATCTTGTATTGCTTCCCCACGCCCACTTGCTTCAAAAAGATTGTTTTATGTTTTATTAATATGTACATACTGTTAATGTTTTGTGTTAAGTTTGGTTATGTAATTTATAAGCTGGGAATATTTTGTAAAGGGATTTATGGTATTTATACACAACGAAAACTCGTGATCCTTTGTCTACCTTTTATAGTCCGATTGTCAGTTTTTTTTTAAAAGGTTACATGCTGGGATCTGCAGACGCTTAACTATATTATTATAAACCTCAACCCGTAACAAAGCGCGAATATGAATTAAAGTGCCTAGAATGACAATGATGCTGCAGAGTACAGGTATACCGACGGACCAAGATCATACATCCTCTTGTCGACGCCTCGCGTGAAATGCTTCCTGTATGTCTTGTAGCCACTGAATTGAAACAGTGTTGTTCTTTACTTTTACTTTTTACTTTAGCAATAATATTCGCCGATCGGCTTGTTAGCCGCTTGGGCGATCGGTCACGACTTTTCCTTTATATTCTTCACCGCAAGGTCTCAAGAAGCGCCCAGGACGTCACGTCTCTGTCACGCACTGTTGGCAAATACTGGGCATGCACCGGCTCCTGAATGTACCTGAACCCGCTCCAGTGTTGGTCAAGTCTTCTCTTGAAAGAGCCTCACACTTCGGTGCCGTCACAACACTTTCTGGTAGATTGTTCCAAGAGTTTACAACCCTCACTCCGAAAAAGTTTGCCCTCACGGTTTTCCGGACTTGGTGTTCATCACTTGGCTGTGACCCCTAGGGGCGAGAGCGTCCGCCAGCTCCAAGTAGACACTCAACTGAGTAGTGCCCCCGAGATGCTTATAACCTCAACTAGGTCCCCTTGCCCGTCTGTAGTATAAGCCAGGCAAGTTCAGGCGCTCCAATCTCGCAGGGTAGCTGAGATGCTGAAGTGCAGGCACCAGCTTGTGGCCCTCCTTGAACATTTTCAACCAACTGACAGTCCTAGCATATCTCGGGGACCAGATGGGGTGACAGTACTCCAGATGGGGAAGCACTTCACTCCTGAAGATCGTCACGAGGACGACCGTCTAGATATCTGAACGACCTTCTTATAAGACCCAATAATTTATTTGCCTGATTACCTTCTTCTCACAATGGCCCGAGAACTTCAGCTCATTGTCAACATACACACCTAGGTCCTTCTCACACACAGTCTCAACTAGTACATTTCTTCATCCTGCTTGGGACATATGGTACGCCTCCTTACCGTTGGTACGCCCCAGGTGCATCCCTTACACTTCGTGACATTGAATCTCAGCAGCCATTCCTTCGACCATTCCTGGAGCCCACAGAGGTCCTTCTGCAGCTCTTCACAGTCCGCTTGGTTCTATTTCCCGAAATAACTTGGCGTCATCGGCAAACATTTGTATGAGGAGTGTACAACGTCAGGCATATCATTTATGAAACAAACAAACAACAGCGGGCCCAATAACTACCCTGCGGTACCCAACTTGTTACAGGTACAGATGACGATTTCGTGCCATTAATCACCACCACACATTGCTTGCGGTCATGTAGAAAGTCTTCTATCCACGCTAGGGACATTTCCCGAATTCGTACCCTCCAGTTTGATTTTCAGCCTTCGTAAGTACACTGTCGAAAGCCTTGGCAAAATCTAGGTAAATATTGTCGATATTACCACCCCGTTCTAGAATATGGGTCCAAATATTCAATACCTTGCCTGACGGGCGGTTCCCATCCTTAACACATCCCTATCACACTTATATATCCGGCAAAGCTTAAACTGTAGTCACTGTTATTTATCAACCATAATGTGGGCGGAGCCTGTACAGGACACTGACCTGTGTTGACGGCAGAACGGGAAAGACTAAGCCGGCTTCCCGCCGCTTCTCGTCACATAGGCCTACAGTTTCCAATCCTCAATTTACATTTTTGTTTTATGGTCTTCCCTGAACACCTTTACGGTATATTGTCACTCATTTCTAAAACACATACATTAATTCCAACTTATACACTAAGGTCAGGTCTTGGTTTGCTAGTGCTTGGTTAAATGCCTGGGATTTTAATATCAACGAGCATCTGAGGCGGGTACATGACGCGCCTTGCAAACAAAAAGCCGAATGATCATGGCGGGGGTGTATCAACTTCACCAAAAACTGTAATGAGGATCCTCCTCTCCACAGTGCACTATTTGAACACAGACCTCAGATTCTCTGATCACTGTACCTGTCGTGGGTATATGTCACGTGAGGCTACGAGGTGTATTAAATTCATACCGACGCATACAACGATATTTCCTTCCAGTATAGTTTCTAGATCACTGTCAACACATAGTTCTGATACATTTATCCTTTTCCCGATCATTGTTCTCATGTATTTTCATATGATATCTGTTAGTTAGGGTTCGCTACACGCTCACAGATGTAAATAGTAGGACCTTCAAACCCTGCTCCACATTTAGTCTTACAGCACCAGTCCGGCTCACCGACTTTAACATTCATCTTATGCCTACCTCCTGAGTGATCCTTAATACTATGAATACATACACTTGATATGATATAATTATACCTGGGTACAATACCACTACTGGACTAGGAACCTTGAGTAGGTGAGTTGTCCTTTCAATGTTTCCCGTTTTCTTGGGTTCTACAAGCGCTGTGCATTTGAATGTTATGTAGCGTAATATGAATTAGAGGGATTTTTAGGGATGACAATGATGCGCACAGTGTAGTGTATACTTCCCAT
>NW_024740094.1:5702253-5727253 GCF_018991925.1 Homarus americanus
TAATTGTATATACTGTACTGCAATTGTATATAATGCATTGCAATTGTATATACTGTGTACTGTACTGTAATTGTATATACTGTAATTCTACTGTATATACTGTACCACACTGCATATACTGCATATACTGTATATATTGTACTGTACTGTACTGTATATACTGTACTGTACTGTATATACTGTACTGTACTGTATATACTGTACTATATTGTATATACTGTAATTGTACTGTGCTGTACTGTATATACTAGTAATTGTACTGTATATATTGTACTGTACTGTATATATTGCATTGTATCAGAAGATTGTATTGTATATACGACTGTATCATATATTGTGTTCAGTATTAGTCAAATGTACTATATACAGTACAGTACTCTTTACATACAACACAGTATATATACAGCATAGCACAGCATACAGCACAGCATATGCAGTACAGCACAGTATATGCAGTACAGTCTAGCATATATACAGCACAGTATATAGTACAGCACAGCATATATATACAGCATATTACATACATAAAATAGCATATACAGTACAGCACAGTATATACAGTATAGCACAGTGTATACATACAGTGCAGTATATACAGACAGCACAGTATATACAGCATAGCATAGTATATATAGTACAGCAGCATATACAGTACAGTACACAGTAATAGCACAGTGAGCATAATAGCATATACTGCACATACTGTACACAGTACAGCATATGAAGCACAGCACAGTATATACAGTACAGTATACAGTACAGTACAGTATATACAATACATTACAGTATATACAGTATGGCACAGCACAGATATACAGTACAGCACAGTATATACAGTACAGTGCAGTATATACAGCACAGCATATACAGTATAGCAGTATATAACGGTACTATATAGAGTATTAGCATATACATAATTGCACAGTACAGCATATGCACAGTTCAGCATATGCAGCTATACAGTATATACACAGCATATACAATCCAGTATACAGTACAGCAGCATATGCAGCACATATATATGCAGTACAGCAGCATAGTACAAAGCACAGTATATACAGTACAGCAGCACAGTATATACAGTACAGTATATATATGCAGCACAGTACAGTATGTAATACAGCATATACAGTACAGTATATATATAATAGCACATTATATACAGTACAGCACAGTATATGTAGTACAGTGCAGTATATGCAGTACAGTACAGTATATATAGCACAGTATATACAGCATAGTGCAGTACAGTATATAAGTACATACAGTATATACAGTACAGTATATGCAGTACAGCATAATATATGCTTTATACAGTACAGTATATGTAGTACAGCATATACAGTACAGCACAGCATATAGCACAGTTATATACAGCACACATATATATACAGCACAGTATATGCAGAACAGCACAGTATATGCAGTATAGTGCAGTATATATAGTACAGCATAGCATATACAGTACAGCACAGTAGTATATACAGTACATATACAGGTACAGCACAGTATATACAGTAAAGTACAGTATATAGCAGTACAGCACAGTATATATAGTACAGCATACACATATATACAGTACAGTACAGAATAATAGCATATACAGCACAGTATATACAGTACAGTATATATGGTATAGCACAGTATATATGGTACAGTATATATAGAGTATTGCATAGTATATATATGTAGTACAGTATATATATACAGTACAGTATATACAGTACAGCGAATATACAGTATAGTCTATTATATACAGTATAGCACAGTATTACAGCACAGCACAGTATATATACAGTACATAGCACAGCACAGTATATACAGTACAGTACAGTATATTCAGTACAGTACAGTATATGCAGTACAGAACAGTACATACAATACAGCACAGTATATATACAGTACTGTACATATATACATATACAGTACAGTATATATCCAGTACAGTACAGAATATACAGTACAGTACAGCATCGGGTACAGCATGTATATATACAGTACAGCACAGTATATACAGTACAGTATATACAGTTGGCATATATATAGACTGCAGTATATAACATATATATATATATATACAGTATATACACACAGTATATATATTAACACAGTATATGTAGTATAGTATATACAGTACAGTACAGTATATACAGCACAGTACAGAATATACAGTATATACACAGTATATACAGTACAGTGCAGTACAGTATATGCAGTACAGTATATACAGTACAGTAATACAGTACAGCACACAGTATATACAGATAAGTACAGTATATTCAGCACAGTATATGCAGTACAGTACAGTATATACAGTACAGCACAGTATATAAGTACAGTATATACAGTACAGCACAGAATATACATAGCACACACAGCATATTAGCACAGTGCAGCACACAGTACAGCATATACAGTACAGTATATATATAATAGCACAGTATATACAGTACAGTGCAGTATATACACACATAGCACAGTATATACAATAGCATAAAGTATATACTGTACAGTACATACAGTACAGTACAGTATATGCAGTACAGCACAGATACAGTACAGCACTGTATACTGTACAGTACAGTATATGCAGTACAGCACAGTATATTAGTACAGTGCAGTATATACAGTACAGTATAGTATATACAACACATATACATACAGCGGTACAGCACAGTATATACAGTACAGTAGACAGTATAAACAGTACAGTATATAAATGCAGAACAGTATATACAGTACAGTAATACAGTATATACTGTATAGTACATTTATATATATATATACAGCATATACAGAACAGTACACTACAGACACGTCATATTATTTTAAACCAATCACAGCTAGCAGCGGAGGGAAGTAAGGATGCATGGCTCAATTACAGTCCGATACGTCATATGATGTCACTGATAACGCAACAAAGACACACACTGTGCAACTTACTCGCGCCGCTTACACAACATGGCGGATGGCGGGAGAGGGCGGGAGAGAGGGCGGGAGGTTTGGATCCAAAAATGGCGCGGCTCGCCAGCCGCTCTCCGCGTAAAAGGGTACACGCACCATCGAAAGTGAGCATTCCGGTTTCGGCAGGGTACCGCGTAAACTTGGAAACGCGTAAAGTGGGACCGCGTAAAGCGAGGGTTATATATATATATATATATATATATATATATATATATATATATATATATATATATATATATATATATATATATATATATATATATATATATATATATATATATATATATATACACAGTTGTTGGTGAGGTCGTTGATTATATGTTCAAAGTCCGCGTGTTATATGGACTAAAAATGAAGTATATATATGTACCTCGCGTTTCATACCAGCTGGATTCGGTAAAATGCTACTGACACCACATACGAGGCACGGGCAGTTTCCCAATGAGGTTCACGGCGCCATCAGCTCGATGAACAGGCTTTATGTGAAATATAACAGAGTCTAGAACTGCTTTTAGTGTCCTTGTGGCCTAGCCGGTAAGCGTTCCCTAGTCCCACCCAGTAGGTCGAGGGTTCGATTCCTTGCTGGTGAGGTCGTTGATTATATGTTCAATAGGGGGCAGTGAAATTTTGCTCAAAGCTGCACTCTTCAGGCATTGTTCCTTATACATATCTAAGACTCCATGCCAAATTTGAAGCTGATATGTCGAGGTTTAGTCTGCCGCATTTTCTACTGAAATTTTTAAATTTACCTACAGTACTAGCCAAACAGCCGCTGTGGCGGTGCAATGTTCTGTTCAGTGTTTATCAACTTTTCTTTCATATCTCTTATTTCATTTAAGTTGTCTTGTTGCAGATGAGTATGGTGCTATGTCTATATTGATTATCAGCCTTTTCTCATTTCATTTCTCAATGTTGTGTTACTGTACTGTAATGTAGGGAAGACCGCCACTCGTGTGATGATAAAGAATGAGAAGACCGAGAAATGGAGTTCGAGGATGATGGTGAAAGATCATTATGTCATCATGGTTGAGCCTGGCAATGAATATCTCACACATGTGACTCCCAAGACTGAACACGGAAAGCAGATTGCCAAAACTATTCACGAGTTTCTGGTGGAGAAAAATCTAACCCAGCAGCCCATTGTGTGTGTTGGTTGTGATGGAACCAATGTAAATGTAGGATCAGAAAATGGAGTCATTCATCATCTTGAAATGTTACTTGGTCACCCGCTCCATTATTTCATATGTCAGCTTCACGGAAATGAGCTGCCTTTCCGCGCAGTTTTTTATCACTATGATGGTAAACCAAGTGGTCCTGAGCATTGGCGTGGTCCCATTGGAAAGCAGATCAAGGAGTCTTTATCTGAGCTTCCAGTTGTCGCCTTCCAGCCAGTCAGTTTCCCTGATTTCCCTGTGTTTAATGATGAAGTGGAGAAAGATCTGTCCTGGGATCAGAAATACCTGTATAGGATTTGTAAAGGAGTTATCGCAGGTGTTGTTGAAGATGAGTTGGCTGCTATTGAGCCAGGTCCTCCCTGTGTGTCAAGGTGGAACACCTTATGGAGTAGAATCCTCAGGCTGTATGTAGCAACATCAAGACCCAGCCATGAGTTGAAAAGAATTGTCATTACAATAATAAAGTTCAGTACTCCAATGTGGTTTTACATAAAGATACACCCTTACGTAACACACGGCTCAAGGAACGTATTCCAGTCCCTGCTATATATGAAACACCTGAATAGTGAGGAGGAGACGATAGTGAAGAAGGCTGTCCAGAGAAATGCATACTTCGCCCACACAGATCAGCTTCTTCTTGGTATGTGTGCAGATGAGGACATGACTGTTAGAGAAAAAGCTGTCTCAATGATAAGAAAAATTAGAGAGGAGAATCAGCAAAAGGAAGAATGCACTGGCAGATCTGAAGAGGAGGAGGAAGAAGATTCTGATGCTGCTGTTGACGAGAATTTGTTAAACTATACTGATGAGGAGGGTAAAGATGGAGATGGGAATGAGGATGTGCCTCCTGTAGTCAACATGAGAAAGGTGGTGACTCCGAAACTAAAGTGGCAAGCAAAAAACTATCATTCCATGATTAACTGGAGGAATAAACTCAAGACTGAGCCTCCTTACATTGGTTCTCTGTCAAATCTACAGGTTAATGACATTCTTGAGACACCATTAGTGGTGCCCAAGTGGCCAAACAGCACTCAGGCGGTCGAGAGAGGCATAAAAGTGATGACTGAAGCTTGCACTGAAGTGACGGGATATGAATCGAGAGATGGATATATTAGGCAAAGATTATTGTCTAGGAAAATGATGCCAAGGTTCCGCACAAAAAAGAATTTCAATATGAACTTGTTATGATTTTCTATACGGTGTACCTGTAAAATAACATGTGAATTAAATCGATGTCACCCATGTAAAATTTATCATTATCCTGGAAAACATTAAATGACACCTAATTTTTGGTATACACTAAAAGTTGACAAAAAGTCGTTAGCGATGCGGCAGGGTAAGTATGCATGAAATGGCATGAAATTTTGCACAGGTGTTTGTTACAGCCATACAAACGATGCCTGAAAAGTGCAGCCTGCAACTCAAATAAAAGTGCTTACCACCTAATGTTTACGAGAATCACTATTATATGGACTAAAATGAAATATATATATATTACATATATATATATACATATATATATATATATATATATATATATATATATATATATATATATATATATATATATATATATATAAATATATATATATATATATATATATATATATATATATATATATATATATATATATATATATATATATATATATATATATATATATATATATATATATATATATATACACAGTCAACCCTCACTTTACGCGGTTAATGTAACCCGCAGGGTCCCGCGGAAAGTGAGGAACGCGTAAAGTGAATAACATAACATATGGGATTAATTGAAATAGAGTCCGGGCCGACCCCCAAGCTCCACTTTTTGACGACACACAACTATGTTGTAGTAAAAATTTTATCTTAACTTTATGGTGGTATGAAAAACAAGTAATATAGAAGAGGTTAGGTTAGGAAAAATAAAGGTTAACATAGGAAAAATAAAGGTTAGGTTAGGAAAACTAAAAGTTATGTGGAACACTTACGTTAGTAGAAGAGATGGGTCGGCATACGGGGATGGAGGCTGGTTCCGAGGCAGAGGGCAGATTACTGGCCCTCAAGTGAATCACCATTACTAGGTGAATCACCATCACTGTCACTTACAGTTGTCAGGGCTTCCCTGACAAATCCCTCAAAGTCATCTTCACTGTCACTATCACTGGCTTGGGCTGGCTGTGGTGGGTTGCGGGCGAAGAAATCTGTTATGCTTTGCTGACGGCTGGTGTTGATGTTGTCGTGATACACCTTGATGTAGGGCTCCATAGTCTGCAACAGCTGGGTAGTGAAGATTTCATACCTGTTTGCGTCAGGGTCGTTGGAAAAGAGGAGCTTGGCTTTCTCGATACACTCGATGGCACCCCTAACATTACTATGGGATAAGTGTTGTTCTTCTTGGGATGACGCACCACCTGCCTCTTCACTGACGTCGTCATCATCATCATCTACCATCTCCTCGGTAGTCACATCAGGTTCCATTATTACCTCCAGGATGTCGTCGTTGGTGGTCTCGGAGAAGCCTGGAACTGTAACAGTCTGCGCAGATTCTCTGGCAAGGTCCACTGCTACTGCAACAGTCTGAACCTCACCAGTCACAGATTGACTCCTCCTCTCACCTGGTATTCCATGCAACACATGTCTCCATGCGTGATGAATTGTACCAATAGACAGCTGATCCCATGACTCCACCAATAAGTCCACAGCTTTCTTGATGTTAAATACTCTCCAGAATTGTTTGAACAGTATTTTTTGCTGTGCCAACTGTTGATCCTCATCTTCTTCGCTCTTGCTATCGGTGGTGGTGTCACTCTTGTTGCGCAACTCTTCCCTGGTGTTGGTGTAGTCGTTCAGGAGTTTGAATTTTTTCGTAGAGAATGCAGCTTTTACATTACAGATTAACTCTTGGTCCATGGGCTGTAATATAGACGTAGTGTTGGGAGGAAGGAAGACCACTTTTACGTTGGGGTGACGATCTAACAGTAGGGGCGAGTGTCCTGGTGCGTTGTCCAGCAGCAACAAAATCTTGAATGGCACATTCTGTTGCTCACAGAATTTCTTTACATCGGGAACAAAACAGTCATCAAACCAGGAGAGGGACAGTGTAGAGAACATCCACGCCTTACGTGCGGTCAGCCAGTGGACATTTAGCTTGGTCATGTCCATGGTTTTGTAGGCGTGCGGCTTGCGTGCTGTGTGGATCACCGATAACTTGAGCTTATTGGTACAGGAAGCATTGGTGGTAAACAGGACGGTGATGCATTCCTTCTGCATCTTCCGGCCCCGAATCTTGCTGGCATTCTTTACAACGAAGGACTTGGAAGGTAGCTTTTTCCAGAAAAGGCCACATTCGTCCATGTTAAACACCTGGTCGTCACTGTACTGTCCTTCCTCCATAATCTCACGTAAAAACGGAGGAAATTCCCGAGCCGCAGCACGGTCAGCACTCGCTTCTTCACCACCAATGTTTATATTGGTGATCTTGTTCCGGATCTTAAACCTCTGTAACCACCCAGAGGAAGCATTAAAGGGTTTGGGCTCTGTAATTCCCATCTTTCGTGCCACTGCGATGTACAGTTCACGTGTGTACTCCTTAACTGAGCGCGTGTCCACCGCCATGTTCCGTCGCGCCTGACGCACCAAGTACCTCACAAGTAATTTTTCTGTCTTGAGAAGCACCTTGTTGTGAAAATACTTGATCATAGAAGCACCTGTAGACTTTGTGATCTTCATGTGCTCCTTTATCTTGGCTGCATCCTTCTTTATTGTTCGAATCGTAGATTCATTCACACCATGCTGGCGTGCCAAATCAACCTGCCTTGTTCCTTTCTCCAACTTTTGGATGATGGTATACTTCACCTCGTAGCTTAAGGAACGTCGTGTCTTCTTTGGCTAAGTGCCGCTGGGTCCAGGTAAGGAAAGGTTTCTCTCTGGGGGTGGTGGTCCGGCGGAAGCCATTTTAGAGAACAATGGATGCACATTTACACGGTCTGGCGTGGAGGGATGAAACTGGTGCGGCTAGGTCAAGGATCATCTTTCCTCCCTCCCTCCCTCCCCCGGGTGGACACGTCATAATACTTTAAGCCAATTACAGCTAGCAGCAGAGGGGGGTAGGGATGCATGGCCAATCACAGTCCGATACGTCATATTACGTCAGTGATAACGCAACAAAGACACACACTGCGCAACCTTACCGCGCGGCTTGCCCAAGCGGAGGGAGGAGGACGGAGAGGCGAGGAGCACAGGCAGGCAGGAAGGTGGGGCGAATCAAAAAATAGCGTCGCGCCGGACACTCTCCGCGTAATGGGGTTTACGCACTGCGTAATGTGAGCACGTTAGGTTCTGGTAAGGCACCGCGTTAACGTGGAAACGCGGAATGTGGGACCGCGTAAAGGGAAGGTTGACTGTACAGTGGGGTATGCTATAACGAATCTAATTGGTTCTAGAACCTTGTTCGTTATAGCATTCGTTCGTTATAGGATTAATCCGTTCCAGGCCCCCAAACACAACCACTTAACACTGAAAAATATAATATAAAATTGTAAAAATTGTAAAAAAGTGCATAAATATGCATCTAAACCCCTGAAATAAAGAATATCATTAATATTTGTAATAAAAAAACAATAAATTAGAAAAAAAAAATTAAATAATGTTCGTTGTAGGAGTTTCGTTCGTTATAGCATTCTCAATTTTATAGGTAAAACCGTTTTTTATAGGAATATTCGTAGTAGGATCCGTTCGTTATAGCATACCCCACTGTATATGTATATATATATATATATACACACAGTATTACCCCGCTTTACGCGGTTTCACTTTCCGCGATTTCTCATTTACGCGGTGCCTCGCCAGAACCGGACTTTCACTTTCCGCGGTGCATCTACCCATATACGCGCAGAGTGTCTGGCTAGACGCTATCTTTAGATTCAACCCTCCCGCCTTCTCCTGCCTGGGCAAGCCGCGCGGTAAGGTTGCGCAGTGCATGTCTCTATTGCGTTTTCAGTGACGTCATATGACGTATTGGACTGTGATTGGGCCATGCATCCTTACCTCCCTCCGCTGTTAGCTGTGATTGGTTTAAAGTAATATGACGTGTCCACCCGCGGGAGGGAGGGAGGAAAGACGACGCTTGACCTAGCCGTGGCATTTTCATTCCTCCAGGCCACACCGTGTATACGTGCATCCATTGTTCTGTAAAATGGCTTCCGCCGGACCACCGCCCCCAGAAAGAAACCTTTCCTTACCTGGACCCAGCCGCCGTAAGCCAAGGAAGATACAACGTTCCCTAAGCTACGAAGTGAAATACAAAATAATTCAAGATTTGGAGAAAGGAACACGTCAAGCTGATCTCGTGCGCCAGCATGGAGTCAACAAATCTACGATTCGTATTATTAAGAAGGATGCAGCCAAGATCAAAGAACACATGAGAATCACAAAGTCTGCAGATGCTTCAATGATCAAGTATTGCTAGAACAAGGTGCTGCTAAAGGTTGAAAATTTGCTGGCGAGTTACTTGATTCGTCAGGCGCGACGCAACATGGCGGTGGACACGCGATCCATTCAAGAGTTCTTCCGTGAACTGTACATCGCAGTGGCACGAAAGATGGGAATTACAGAGCCCAAACCCTTTAATGCTTCCTCTGGGTGGTTACAGGGGTTTAAGATCCGGAACAAGATCATCAATATAAACATTGGTGGTGAAGAAGCGAGTGCTGACCGTGCTGCGGCTCGGGAATTTCCTCCGTTCTTACGTGAGGTTATGGAGGAAGGGCAGTACACTGACGACCAGGTGTTCAACATGGACGAATCCGGTCTATTTTGGAAAAAGCCGCCTACCAAGACCTTCGTTATCCAGTCTGCCAGCAAGATTCGGGGTCGGAAGTTGCAAAAGGAGCGCATCACCGTCCTCTTTACCACCAATGCCTCCGGTACCTTTAAACCCAAGTTATCGGTGATTCACACAGCCCGCAAGCCGCATGCCTACAAGAACGTGGACATGAGCAAGATTAATGTCCACTGGCTGAACCCACACAAGGTGTGGATGTTCTCTGCTCTGTCACTCTCCTGGTTTGATGACTGTTTCGTTCCCGACGTGAAGAAATTCTGCGAGCAACAAAATGTTCCATTCAAGATTTTGTTGCTGTTTGACAAGGCACCAGGACACTTGCCCCTACTTATGGATCGTCACCCCAACGTAAAAGTGGTCTTCCTTCCTCCCAACACTACGTCATTAATCCAGCCCATGGACCAGGAGTTGATCTGCAATGTGAAAGCTGCATACTCTGCAAAGAAATTTAAGCTCCTGAACGACTGTACCAACACCAAGGATGGGTTGCGTAACCTGGATGACACCAATAGCGAGAGCAAAAGCGACGAGGACAAGGAACAAGAGGTGGTGACTCAAGAAGTTCTCGTCAAACAGTTTTGGAAAAAATTTAACGTCAAACAAGCTGTGGACTTCTTGGTGTAGGCATGGGATCAGCTGTCTATAGCTATGATTCGTCACGCATGGAGGCAGGTGTTGCATGGTATACCAGGTGAGAGGTGGAGTCAACCTGTGACTGGTGAGGTTCAGTCTGTGACAGTGGCATTGGACCTTGCAAGAGAAGCTGCGCACAGTATTACAGCTGAAGGCTTCTCCGAGACCACCAACGAAGACATCCTGGAGGTGATCAGAGATCCTGAAATGACTGCCGACGAGATGTTGGAAGATGATCATGTCAGTGAAGAGGAAGGTGGTGCGTCAATCCCAGAAGAACACAAGTTAACGCATAGTAATATTAAGGGTTGCCATCGAGTGTGCAGAGAAATTGAAGCTCTTCCTTTCCAACGACCATGACGATGACCGCTATGAAGTCTTCCATACCCGGCTGGTGCAGGCTATGGAGCCGTACATCAAGGTGTATCAAGACAACATCAACACTAGCCGTCAAAAAAGCATTACCAAGTTCTTCGTCCGCAACCCACCACAGCCAGCCAAAGCCAGTGATAGTGACAGTGAAGGTAACTTTGAGGGATCTGCCAGGGAGGCCCTGACAACTATGATGGATAGTGATGTTGATTCACCTAGTAATGGTGATTCACCTTAGGGCCAGTAATCTGCCCTCTGCCTCGGAACCAGCCTCCATCCCCATATGCCGACCCATCTCTTCTATGAACGTAAGTGTTAAACCTAACCTTTAGTTTTCCTAACCTAACCTTTATTTTTCCTAACTTAACCT
This sequence comes from Homarus americanus, assembly GCF_018991925.1. NCBI lineage: Eukaryota > Metazoa > Arthropoda > Malacostraca > Decapoda > Nephropidae > Homarus > Homarus americanus. The sequence goes on from NW_024740094.1 coordinate 5,713,601, forward strand.
TTATTTTACCTAACCTAACCTCTTCTATATTAATTGTGTGTGCATACCATCATAAAGTTAAGATAATATTTTTACTACAACGTAGTTTTGTGTTGTCAAAAAGTGGAGTTTGGGGGTTGGGCCAGTCTCTATTGGAATTAATCCCATATGTTCTGTTGTTCAATTGACCGCATAAATCTGGGTACTACTTACTTATATATATATATATATATATATATATATATATATATATATATATATATATATATATATATATATATATATATATATATATATATATATATATATATATATATCATACCATCATAAAGTTAAGATAATAATTTTTACTACAACGTAGTTTTGTGTTGATCAAAAATTAGTTTGGGGTTGGGCCAGTCTCTATTGGAATTAATCATATGTTCTTTTTGTTCAATTGACCGCGTAAATCTGAGTTACTACTTATATATATATATATATATAATATATATATATATATATATATATATATATATATATATATATATATATATATATATATATATATATATATATATATATATATATATATATATATATATATATATATATATATATATATATATATATATATATATATATATATATATATATATCGTTTGGGGTGGAAGAGTCACATGTGGCCATTCACCCATAAAATTTTAGTTCTCTTGGTGTAATTCGAGATTATTTTCTTTAAATCAACACTGCACTGCATTATATATTGTCAATATGCAAAATAAATTTCAAAATGACCAATAATTTGCTTGGAAACACAGAAAAAAGCATTCAGTTGAAGAGTCTCAAGCAATATGTTGCCTCCACTGAAAAGACATACAAAGACTGGCCTGTCTGTTGTGTTAACAGGCTGGATGGCACGCCAGAAACTAGTTTCTTTACCTTCAATTATGTTCAATAATTGTTAAAATGACTAAAAATTGAATATTAAACTTTTAAAATTATTGAATAGTATAAACTTCTTGATATTTACTAAAATAGTAGGAATTTAAGAACTAGAACTGATTAATGTATTGGCGGACTGATACTAAAACTGGTTGCCTGGTCAGTGCAAGCAAAAACATGTTGAGGAGTGATTGTAAGAATAGATTAACGATTTTGTTCGTTAACGAATTGAAGATCTTATGGAAGGCAGTTCGTTAACCGAAATTTCGTTAACAGTTAGATTAAGCGAGGTCACTGTATGTATATATATATATATGTATATATATATATATATATATATATATATATATATATATATATATATATATATATATATATATATATATATATATATATATATATATATATATATATATATATATATATATATATATATATATATATACACCTAGACCCCAGACTTCTGACGGGTTAGAGACCCAAATCCAGGTCGTAAGTCCGACGGTCGTAAGTCGACATAGATAAATAAAAAATTTAATAAAAATCTACAATGAAATACAGTACAGTAAAAGTAATGTAATGATGAATGGATACAGTACAGTGAAAGTAATAAATAATAAGGAATGGTTACAGTGTGACAGCACTTACCTTTAATGTAGTCAGCTGAATGCACATGGGAATCTATAATTTTCTAATTATACATGGAGACTACATTAACTGGAAACGTTCGGTATAGAAAATGCGTGTGTCATTTAAAAAATTTAATAAAAATCTGCGGTCGTAAGTCCCGACGGTCGTAAGTCCGTAGTCGTAAGTCGGGGTCTAGGTATATATATATATATATATATATATATATATATATATATATATATATATATATATATATATATATATATATATATATATATATATATATATATATATACAGTATATATATATACAGTCAACCCTCACTACGCAGTCCACTTTCTAGCGTTTCCCACGTTTCAGCGGTACCCTGGCGAACGGAAAGCTCACTTTCGGTGTTGTACCCTTTTGCAGAAGGCGGTGAGAGCAGAATGCTGGGTGAGAACATCAAAACATTACCGAGTTCTTCACCTGCCACCCACCACAGCCGGCCCAAGTCAGTGATAGTGATAATGATAGTGAGGATATGGACTTATATGGACTTTGAGGGGTTTGACAAAGAGGCCCTGCAAGCCTCTGTGGTGGATAGTGATACAATTGATACAAGTGATACAGGTGAGGGCCAATAATCTGCCCTCTGCCTCGGAACCAACCCCCCATCCCCGTGTGCCTAGCCATCTTTTCTACTGATGTAAGTGTTAAAAAACCTAATATTATTGATATTTCTCTTAATTATTAATTGTGTGTGCATACCATCATAAAATTAAGAAGTTATTTTTTACTACAACATAGGTATTGTGTCTGAAATAGTGGAGTTTGGGGGTCGGCCCGGTCTCTATTTCAATTAATCCCATATGTTATGTTGTTCACATTACGCGGGCCGCCGTGGGTTCAATTGACCGCGTAAAGTGAGGGTTCACTGTATATATATACAGTCATGCGCCGGTTAACGTCTGACCGAACAACGTCCGATAGCATATATGTCCGTGGCCCCCCCCCCCCAAACAAAAATCGTGACGCCTGCTGGACCACCACTCCACGACCCCCTGATGGAGATATGATGATACTCCCCATACTGGTCAGATATTATGTGTTAAAGGAATATGGTTACTTACTTAGGCTTTTTTTAAGCATTTGCCTTATACTGCCAGACTGGGGGTCACTAATTCTAAGGGTAAATACTTAACTCTAATCTTAATTTCTAAGGGTCGCTGCCACCAGACCCCCTCTGGACAGCATGTAGCTCGTTAGGTAGCGTGCAGAGTGGACTAGGAATTGGGTTAGGTTTTCCATTGACCAGATCGATAAGGGGAAAGAAGGGTGAAACCATAACATGTCTTAATTAATTTATTCCTTATAAAGCATACTGGTAAAAAACATACAAATGAATTGGCCTTCCTCAGAAGAACAACGAAAATGTTGGTGACCCAGATCGGCACCAGACGTCTTACATTAATGGCGTGTCATCCACATACTTATTGCATAACAATCTGTGACCACCTTACCTCGGTCATTCCTTCTTACACTACCCCTTAACACATCAGACTGCTCCACCTGTATGGAATATAGTGTAGTGGATACCTCCCCTACAAACGCTGTTTGTCGCTGAGTAGCCGACCCCGCGAATTCCCCAGTGTATGCCTCGTGGTCTAGGTCAACCAGTGCCGCCTTACATGATGGAGGCCAACTATTAAGCCACACCTACCTCCGCTATATAAGACCTGACCTCGTGGTAACCCCTCTTCTTCTAGCTACAGCCGCAGCAAGCAACACCACCTCCTCCTCCACCGCTGCCTGGCGGTCCTCGCTCCCGCCGGCGAGCATGGCGACCCACAAGCTGGTCCTCCTCTGAGCACCCTCACCAACCAGCTCTCTCTACTCAACGCTTGTAACCATGCTGCCTTCCCAGCACCAAGCTGCATTGTACATCCAATACAATATGTATACAGAGAGCACATTGTGGATATTAATTCTGATAAAGGACGTCATTCACCATCCCAGCAGAGGAAACTGTTTTCACCACTCTTCAAATAGACTATTTACGACTTATTTTTTAGTTTAATTTGATTTCAATACATTTCTACACATAAATTAGTTGTATTAGTTATCTTAAAGGCTTACCTTTTATGATGGTTAGGCGAATTTGGAGGACATAAACGGCGATGAGACAAGTAGAGGCTGGCGTCATTTTTCGTACACAAACATGGACCGCTTTTAAAAAGAACAATACAATTCTGCATGTGCTGTTCTATATGGAGTATATCGTATAACAAATATTATTCTTTTGCAGATTTATACATTTTATGTCCATCAAAATCAATTTTCTTTCTTTTTGTTTCAAAAATAGTTCCCTTGTAGTGATCAATGGACAGGGGGTACGTGTACCACGAAATTTCCCCATGTTCCTATAACGAATCATACATATTTTTCGTTTTTTTATCCAAAAACGCTTCTTGCATAACAACCATGGGAGTACTACAGCATGGTATACACCACGGCTGATCTTGCATATGGGCCTAAGATGTATAAATACCAATATTACGTATTAAATAATTATTAGATGTTTTAATTGCCTGTATGTTGGCCTGGCAAGTTATTGCTAGGCATTAACATACCTAGGTATAAAACTTGACGTCGCATTCTGGATTGAACAAAAATAGGCATTAATGAAGGAGATATTTGAATTCTAAAAATATTTACTGGTAACAAGAGGCTGTTGTGTTAGTAATAATGAACTTACTAATTGGTTCAAAGTTAGACAGGGAGTAAGATAAAGCTGCATTCTATCTCCAACATTGTATAAGAAATGTTCAGAATTCTTAATGGGAGAAGTCATAAGTATAAGAGGCAATGAAGGAATTAAAGTAAATGGTAAAGTAATACCAAATATAAACTATGCAAATGATACTGCTCTTATCATGGATAGTGAAGAAGTTACAAAAACGGTTAACAGATTAGTGGGAAAAAAATGAAGAATATGGGTTAAGAGTTAATGCTGTAAAGACAAAAGTAATGGCTGTTTTGAAATTGGAAATACTGTACACTTAAATCCTAAAATAAACCTTATGGTAGGCAACAGAGAACTCAAAAAAAGAGGAAAATTTTGTATACAGGTTGTACCTCTCTAGTCCGGCAACCTCGGGACCTGACCGGTGCCGGACCATGGAAATTCACCCTTTTCCTCGATAGATAGTGACTTGTGCTTATGCTTGGAAGCACTAGCACCACTTTCTCTGCATCATGATCTCTTTGAAGACATATTGAAGGGTTAAATGTCATATAGTAGCATCTAAAATTTCGCGAGTTTTTAATTCAACGTATTTTATTGGAACACACACAGAAAAAAATTAAATAAAAATTTTGACGGCGGAAACTTGGATTTCGACGGGTTTGAATGGCCCGCCAACGTGCAGACGACATGCATAATCGTGTAAACAGCGTCATTTCTCTTATGTACAAAAGATTCATTATTGTTTATTACTGAATGTCTTTTTTATTGAATTCATGTTTATGTGTGCAAAATGAGCAATACAATTCATTTATAATACGTAGAATATTAAAACACACGAGGAAATTACACAGCATTGTTTTCGTTGATTACAAAACCAGTGACTGACTGGTTCTACATATAAAACTGAAGAAAATAAGACCTTGGTTGTAGCTGTAGTAAAATTAATATGGTTGTTTTAAGTAATGTTATTTAATGTTAATAAATGGAACAATAGAAGTAGCTAACGATAATGGTAAAGAAAAAAGAGAGATCGCGTATGTAAGTGCTCACACGTGAAAACATATCGTCATTACTTTACATAAGAATATGAAAGCAACACTTATTTACTGTTCATATATATTTTAATTAATGTTTCTGAATTTGTTTTTATTGAATTAATGTTTGTGTGTGCAAAATTAACAATACAATGTATTAATTATACGTGGAATATTAAAACACACGATGAGACGAGACGGCTGTCGGCATTGTTTATGTTAAAGCTTACAAAACCAGTGACTGATTGGGTCTACATATAAAACTAAAGAAAATAAGACCCTGATTGTAGCTGTAGCAAAATTAATGCAAAAAAATTAATATGGTTGCTTGAAGTACCTGTAATGTTATTCAATGTTAATAAATGGAACAATATAAGTAGCTAACCATTAATGGTACAAAAAAAAAGTGAGACTGCGCATATGTAAGTGCGCACATGTGAAAACACATCGTCATTACTCTACATAAAAATATGAAAGCAACACTTATTTACTGCTCATATATATTGACGGGTTAAATGTTGTACTCTGTATAGACAAGCAGAGAGAGAGAGAGAGAGCAGCCGAACTGCCGGATGTAAACAAACCTTAATTTCCCGCGGCTGTGTTTTTTTTTTTTATGGGGATTAGCCCACCCGGGCATAGGTCACTGACCCACATTAGGGCCTGAGGGGCAAAAATTTAATACTCCTGTAATAATAATAACAATTCAGATAAGTAAAAAAAAAAAGCTGCCTATCTACCTATTGGACAAACTAAAATCGTTCCGTACCACAGAATGCCGGACTAGAGAGATACAACCTGTACTGTATTTGGAAAGTAACATTAGCTGTGATGGTAGATGTGCAAAAAAATTATAACAAGAATAGGTCAATAAAAAATAGCAAAGGACTTAATGAAAAGGGACATTAACTTCAATTTGAGAAAAAGGTTGCTGAAAGGAGTGTTGTATGAGCCAGAAGCGTGGACACTTTTAGCAGACATCAGAAAAAGGTTAAAGGCCCTTGAAATGTGATATTATAGGCAAATGTTTAGAATAAGTTACATTGACAGGAAAACAAATGAAGATATACTATGGTTAGCAAAAACTACAAGAGAAATATTTGAAATGTTCAGAAAAAGAAAAATTACATACATTGGTCATATAATTAGGGGTGAGGGGAAAATAACAGAAGTAGTAATGGGTAAAGTTGAGGGTAGGAGGGCCAGGGGAAGGCAGAGGCTGGGATGGATGAATGATATTAAAAAATGGGTCCCCAGAGAGATACAGCATGAAAACATTTAGAGTGGAGGACTGTGGTTGCCAACCCTCAGATATGAGGAAGGTACTCTGATTGATTGATTGATTGATGAGGAGTGAAATGGATTGGACATGACTCCACAGGAGACAGTGATTAATTATTACAATGACTTGGCTAGTTTGCCCTTAACATACTAAACACCTCATATTTATGTCATATTATTCTCAGAAAGCTAAAGTAAAATTTCTTTCCACTTGTTTAAAATGTTAATCAATGACCATCTATCTGTTAGAAATATAAATTCATTAATGAGATCAACTACCTAAGCTTCCCAAACCATGGTACCACTCAGATGCTGGCCCGCAGTCAGTCATTCTGCCTTGTTGGCCCACTATCAGACTGTTAATTGGGTGGTTTTCAGTTCCAACTAAACCAAAAAAGTCATAGATGACATTCAGTGCTGTACACTATTAACACTGAAGCCTAGAGACTTGTCCTAGAAAAATACATAAGATTTTTGAAAGGATAGTAATTTTATTTATATTTTTCAATACTGTACAACAATGACAAAATGTAACCTTGCCAACCAATACTGACGTCGGGCCAATGTCACATTCTTACTGGGTCTCCTTCCTCATCTAAAATTTCTTTGTTTGACAGGAATATTCACTTAAAAAAAATATAATGACAAATTAAGATATTGGAAATTATGGTACAACAATAACAAAGAATTGGTTGAATGATGAATTAAAGAACTGTTGCAGTAAGTAACCCATCAATCGTACAGTGAAAGCATCTGAATGTGAATTATTGTTGCTAGCAAAGCTGCATGAACACAGCTAACAATAAGATCAGTGTGAGTACCGTAGCTACACCTGTACAGGACTACATATAACTAACATTCAGAATACAGTATAAGTTCCACAACTTCTCATGGTATTCTTTATCTTAATCTTCAATGTAGAGGTCACACAGCTCACAGCCATAAATATATGACCACTCAATGACTTTTAAATTTTACACAATATAAAAATTATTGCTGAGCATAAGTACTATAACAGATTGGTTTACCAACTCCTTACAAAACTAGAGATGGGAAAAAACAAGTAGTCAAAGCATTAGCAATATAACATAAGGTGTCTTCCACCCTTTACAATATTCACCTATACCAAATGTATTTGTTATGATATCCTTAGAGGGAACAAATACACAGTATCAAATTATTAATATACATAAAGTCCTTGGCACTTGTTTTACATATATGGCAACTAATATCAACCAGGCAAGCATAAATTAAGTCTAGTGGATTTTAGTACTGTTGACAGCTTCAGTAGGCAGCAAAAAACAATACACCACTGTTTATGTTGAACACTTCACCCTGTTGTTTATGTTGAACAATACACCCTGTTGTTTATGTTGAACAATACACCCTGTTGTTTATGTTGAACATTTCACCCTGTTGTTATGTTGAACAATACCCCCTGTTGTTTATGTTGAACATTTCACCCTGTTGTTTATGTTGAACAATACCCCCTGTTGTTTATGTTGAACATTTCACCCTGTTGTTTGTTGAACATTTCACCCTGTTGTTTATGTTGAACAATAACCCCTGTTGTTTATGTTGAACAATAACCCCTGTTGTTTATGTTGAACATTACACCCTGTTGTTATGTTAAACAATACACCCTGTTCTTTATGTTGAACAATACACCCTGTTGTTATGTTGAAAATTTCACCCTGATGTTATGGTGAACATTTCACCCTGTTGTTTATGTTGAACAATACACCCTGTTGTTTATGTTGAACAATACCCCCTGTTGTTATGTTGAACAATAAACCCTGTTGTTTATGTTGAACAATGCACCCTGTTGTTTATGTTGAACAATGCACCCTGTTGTTTATGTTGAACAATACACCCTGTTGTTTATGTTGAACAATACACCCTGTTGTTTATGTTGAACAATACACCCTGTTGTTTATGTTGAACAATACACCCTGTTGTTTGTTGAACAATACACCCTGTTGTTATGTTGAACAATACACCCTGTTGTTCATGTTGAACAATACACCCTATTGTTTATGTTGAACAATACACCCTGTTGTTTATGTTGAACAATACACCCTGTTGTTTATGTTGAACAATACACCCTGTTGTTTATGTTGAACAATACACCCTGTTGTTATGTTGAACAATACACCCTGTTGTTTATGTTGAACAATACACCCTATTGTTTATGTTGAACAATACACCCTGTTGTTTATGTTGAACAATACCCCTGTCATGTTGAACAATACACCCTGTTGTTATGTTGAACAATACACCCTATTGTTTATGTTGAACAATACCCCTGTTGTTTATGTTGAACAATACACCCTGTTGTTTATATTGAACAATACCCCCTGTTGTTTATATTGAACAATACCCCCTGTTGTTTATGCTGAACATTTCACCCAGTTGTTTATGTTGAACATTTCACCCAGTTGTTTATGTTGAACAATACACCCTGTTTATGTTGAACAATACACCCTGTTTATGTTGAACAATACACCCTGTTGTTATGTTGAACAAAACACCCTGTTGTTTATATTTAACAATACACCCTGTTGTTTATGTTGAACATTTCACCCTGTTGTTTATGTTGAACATTTCACCCTGTTGTTTATGTTGAACATTTCACCCTGTTGTTATGTTGAACAATACCCCCTGTTGTTTATGTTGAACATTTCACCCAGTTGTTTATGTTGAACAATACACCCTGTTTATGTTGAACATTTCACCCTGTTGTTATGTTGAACATTTCACCCTGTTGTTAATGTTGAACATTTCACCCTGTTGTTATGTTGAACAATACCCACTGTTGTTTATGTTGAACATTTCACCCTATTGTTTATGTTGAACAATACACCCTGTTGTTTATGTTGAACAATACACCCTGTTGTTATGTTGAACAATACCCACTGTTGTTATGTTGTACACCCTGTTATGTTGAACAATACCCACTGTTTTATGTTGAACAATACACCCTGTTGTTATGTTGAACAATACCCACTGTTGTTATGTTGAACAATACACCCTGTTGTTATGTTGAACAATACCCACTGTTGTTATGTTGAACAATACACCCTGTTGTTTATGTTGAACAATACCCACTGTTGTTATGTTGAACATTTCACCCTGTTGTTTATGTTGAACAATACACCCTGTTGTTAAGTTGAACAATACACCCTGATGTTTATGATGAACAATACCCCCTGTTGTTTATGTTGAACAATACACCCTGTTGTTATGTTGAACAATACACCCTGTGGTTATGTTGAACAATACACCCTGTTGTTTATGTTGAACAATACCCCCTGTTGTTTATGTTGAACAATACCCCCTGTTGTTTATGTTGAACAATACACCCTGTTGTTTATGTTGAACAATACACCCTGTTGTTTATGTTGAACAATACACCACTGTTGTTATGTTGAACAATACCCTGTTGTTTATGTTGAACAATACACCCTGTTGTTTATGTTGAACAATACACCCTGTTGTTATGTTGAACAATACACCCTGTTGTTTATGTTGAACAACATGTTTATGAACAATACCCCTGTTGTTTATGTTGAACAATACCCCTGTTGTTTATGTTGAACAATACCCCCTGTTGTTTATGTTGAACAATACCCACTGTTGTTATGTTGAACATTTCACCCTGTTGTTTATGTTGAACAATACACCCTGTTGTTAAGTTCAACAATACACCCTGATGTTTATGATGAACAATACCCCCTGTTGTTATGTTGAACAATACCCCCTGTGGTTATGTTGAACAATACACCCTGTTGTTATGTTGAACAATACACCCTGTGGTTATGTTAAACAATACACCCTGTGGTTATGTTGAACAATACACCCTGTTGTTATGTTGAACAATACACCCTGTTGTTATGTTGAACAATACACCCTGTTGTTTATGTTGAACAATACCCCCTGTTGTTTATGTTGAACAACACCCCCTGATTTTTATGTTGAACAATACCCCCTGTTGTTTATGTTGAACAATACACCCTGTTGTTTATATTGAACAATACCCCCTGTTGTTTATGCTGAACATTTCACCCAGTTGTTTATGTTGAACATTTCACCCAGCTATTTATGTTGAACAATACACCCTGTTTATGTTGAACAATACACCCTGGATATGTTGAACATTTTACCCTGTTGTTTATGTTGAACAATACACCCTGTTGTTAAGTTGAACAATACACCCTGATGTTTATGATGAACAATACCCCCTGTTGTTTATGTTGAACAATACACCCTGTTGTTATGTTGAACAATACACCCTGTTGTTTATGTTGAACAATACCCCCTGTTGTTTATGTTAAACAATACCCGCTGTTGTTTATGTTGAACAATACACCCTGTTGTTTATGTTGAACAATACCCACTGTTGTTATGTTGAACATTTCACCCTGTTGTTTATGTTGAACAATACACCCTGTTGTTAAGTTCAACAATACACCCTGATGTTTATGATGAACAATACCCCCTGTTGTTATGTTGAACAATACACCCTGTGGTTATGTTGAACAATACACCCTGTGGTTATGTTAAACAATACACCCTGTGGTTATGTTGAACAATACACCCTGTTGTTATGTTGAACAATACACCCTGTTGTTATGTTGAACAATACCCACTGTTGAACATTTCACCCTGTTGTTTATGTTGAACAATACACCCTGTTGTTAAGTTCAACAATACACCCTGATGTTTATGATGAACAATACCCCCTGTTGTTATGTTGAACAATACACCCTGTGGTTATGTTGAACAATACACCCTGTGGTTATGTTAAACAATACACCCTGTGGTTATGTTGAACAATACACCCTGTTGTTATGTTGAACAATACACCCTGTTGTTATGTTGAACAATACCCCCTGTTGTTTATGTTGAACAATACCCCCTGTTGTTTATGTTGAACAACACCCCCTGATTTTTATGTTGAACAATACCCCCTGTTGTTTATGTTGAACATTTTACCCTGTTGTTTATGTTGAACAATACACCCTGTTGTTTATATTGAACAATACCCCCTGTTGTTTATGCTGAACATTTCACCCAGTTGTTTATGTTGAACATTTCACCCAGCTGTTTATGTTGAACAATACACCCTGTTTATGTTGAACAATACACTCTGTTTATGTTGAGCAATACACCCTGGATATGTTGAACATTTTACCCTGTTGTTTATGTTGAACAATACCCCCTGTTGTTATGTTGAACATTTCACCCTGTTGTTATGTTGAACATTTCACCCTTTTGTTTATGTTGAACAATACCCCCTGTTGTTTATGTTGAACATTTCACCCAGTTGTTCATGTTGAACAATACACCCTGTTTATGTTGAACATTTCACCTTGTTGTTTATGTTGAACAATACACCCTGTTGTTATGTTGAACAATACACCCTGTTGTTATGTTGAGCAATACACCCTGTTGTTATGTTGAACAATACACCCTGTTATGATGTTGAATATTTCACCTTGTTGTTTATGTTGAGCAATACACCCTGTTGTTATGTTGAACATTTCATCTTGTTGTTTATGTTGAGCAATACACCCTGTTGTTATGTTGAACATTTCACCCTGTTGTTTATGTTGAACATTTCACCTTGTTGTTTATGTTGAGCAATACACCCTGTTGTTATGTTGAACATTTCACCCTGTTGTTTATGTTGAACATTTCACCTTGTTGTTTATGTTGAGCAATACACCCTGTTGTTATGTTGAACAATACATCCTGTTGTGTATACTGTATTAAAATTAACCAAAACTAAGATTGCCATTCTTTTATAGTACAATTGTAGCATTGTTGTTGTTGATGACACATCTTCACATGATTATGTCATCCCTGGCTTGTAATTTATATGTAAGCAGGATATGTTAAACACTATCACATTAGACACTGTTATGTGGAATTATGGATTCTCCATTGTATCCTGATTGTAAGGTTAAAAAAATAATTGTAGTTTTTAAGATACAAAATCATAACTGTAAATACTCTCAATATGAGGTCATGACATCTCAGCAGTTAGCTTGGGATGACCAGCATGTAAATGTGAATGACCTAGCTTAGAGCTGTGGATGATTGAACAGGTATTTGTGAATGTCTCAAGTTGTAGTTTTAAATTTTATTCCAGCTTGCAGTTCTGGATAACTGAATTTTAGCTAAGGATATCCCAACATATAACTGTTACTGTTCTAGCTTGCAGCTGTAGATGCTGAAGCACTTGTCTTTGGCTGATGAAGCATGAAATGTGAATACCTCTAACATGTGGCACATAGATGAGAATACAGTACACTAATTATTACTCTCAATGAGCCACAAAACTGGGCATAAAACTGTGCAGCACACAGTTGGTGTTAAATCCACATCATGCTGCAACATTCACACCCACATTTTTTTCCTTTGTCTGCTACCCATGCTGCCACCACCTGAAATAAATCCATATATTTCATTAACTGTGTGATACAAAATAAAATTTCTGCATTTCAATTTCCTTTGATTATCATTTATTTATTGATTCCTAGTTGCTGTATATCTATATATATTCAAGAGAACTCAAACATTTTCATTAGGCAGCCAATCCCATTAATCTACATTGTCCATCTTACCATCACCTTAACTGTAAAACTTTCTTTCCTACTCTCACTGCCACACCTCAACTCTTCAACTTATCTTAATCTGTGAGAAAATGCCAAATTTATGGGAAACAATTACCGTCATGGTTAGGAACCACAGCATCAATATCATACACAGTACTGTAGACCCTTCCCATTTGGGGGTTTCCATTTTTTCCATTTCGCGATTTCGACGATTCGCGGTAAGCAGCTGGTGGCTCGGGTTGCTAGCATGAGAGCCTTCTCCCTCAGCGCAACGAGTCACTCCACCCACCAGCGGCGTCACATCCTGCTCTGTTTGCCAGCGGCGTCACATCCTGCTCTGTTTGCCCTCACCCAGTACCGATGACCTAGCATCCCGTGTCATACTCTCAAAACTTTTGTGTTTCTTTGTGAAAATGGCCCCGAAAAGACTGCCTAGTGTCAGTGCTAGTGATGCTAGTGG
>NW_024740094.1:5732253-5756425 GCF_018991925.1 Homarus americanus
CTTGTTGGCGCACCTTTTGGCCTGAGTGTGTGAATAACTTTCAGGGATTTCAGTCCATAGTAAAGGATGTGAATGACATTGTGAGTGTTGCACGTCAGTTGGGTGGTGAGGGGTTTGTGGACATGGCTGCTAAAGACGTAGAAGAGCTGATTGATGGGCATGGAGAGGAACTGACAGAAGAGGATTTGGAAGAGTTGGTAAAAGAGCGGAGGAAGATGAAAAGGAAGACTTTTGGAATTACAACAAGAAGGTTGGAGCTTGGAAAATTTGGGTGAACTATTTCGTCTGGTAAGGATGATTTCATTGTTGACCATGACACTTCCATGGAATGCAGCTTTAAGATGGTCCGAGGAATCAACCAGGTATTGTTTCCCTACCAGGAAATGTTTAAAGAACTCGAAGCCAAGAGGAACAACTACCAATCGCCATGTTTTTCAAGAAAGAACCAGCTACTACCACTGCTGCTCCACCTTCCTCTTCCTCCCAGCCACCTCACCACCCGCCTTCGAGCCACCTCCCAGTTGTGCGCCACTCCACCAACCACCACTCATTTACCCTCTTTCAACAGTGATCCTGATGATCCACCTATGCTTCAGTAACCAGATGTCTCCCTATGTACCTGTGCACCACTTCATCAAGCTCCAGACTTCCACATATGATTGTAAGTACAGTATTGTGACTTAAGTTTCTCATACACAGTATAGGTATACCTGTATACAGGGGGTATTAGTGCACTAAGGTATTATATAAGTGGCTATTTGCAGTTTTGATAATTTGCGTCATTTCTTGGAACCTATCCCTCGTGAATGGCAAGAGTCTACTGTACAGTACACTACTCAAAAAGTTTGTACCACCTAACATCTTGACTGTCGGATGTGGGGTCATGGTAAATTTGACCCTGGGTGTTCCCTGGCCCATGCACAACCACCTACCAAACTTATGGGTCAATTATTTTAAGCACATATGCATTTAATTCTTTACTTTCTTGAAAGCCATGTTTTCAGATATTTATTTCCAATCACATAAATGTATAACGGAAACTAACAATCACAGTTTGGAATTATTTCAGTTATATATAAACAGCATAAAAATACAAAAGAAATATAACTGGGTATTTACACGGTGATCCAGGAAACAACATATCTTAAAAAACGAAGGTTTAGCAATTTATTATTTATTAAAGCAACTACAGTACAGTGATATCCCCATTAGCCGAAACAATTGGTGCAGAGCACTTCCGGGAATGAGAGATTTCCGGGTAACGAGACGACTCTCTCAAAGCCGGAAAAAATCCCTCATCCCCGGAATTTTCTGGAATTTTCCGGGTAACGGAATTTTTTTCTCGCATTTCCAGAAAATGCGCCTGATTTTTATCTCTCAAACCCATAAAAAAAATCCCCCATCCCCATAATTTTCCGGGTATTGGGAAAACTTTCTCGGAATTTTCCAGAAAATGTGCCCCCCAAGAAAATCCTTCCCAAAGCCAGAATTTTCTGGAAAATTCTGGCTTTGGGAAGGATTTTCCTAGAGAATTTAAATTCCGGCTATCGGAGAGTTCAGGGTTTGAGGGATTCCAGCTAACGGAGATATTACTGTACCTTAAGGAATCATACACATATAAGAAACAGACAACCAAGCAAAAGGATTACAGTCCTATTTTAGGTAAACAACTAAAAAATGAAGATAAAATAAGCAATAATTGAGAACGTACTCTTCGTAATGTATAAGGGAAGAACAAAGATTATACTGTATGGTCGTATAAGAAAGGTGCTCAAACTCTCATAACACTCATCAAAAGTGAGATGCTTCCTGTTTGGTCACCAAAATATGCTAGAGACTGTCAGTTGATCGAAAATGTCCAAAGGAGGGTCACCAGACTGGTGCCTGCACTACAGCACCTCAGTTACCCAGAAGGAATGGGACACCTGCAGGTACACCACTTATACTAAAGGTAGGGAAGGGGTGACTCAATAGAGGTCTATAAACACCTCCGAGGTCATTACTTAGTTGAGTGTTCATATCTGGAACTGGCAGATGCCTGACCCACTGGGGGTCACAGTTTAAGAATGAAGAAGCCACAAGCTCAGAAAATTGTCAGGGCAAAACTTTTTGGAGTGAGAGTTGCAAACTTTTGGAACAGTCTGCCAGAGTTGTGATGGCACCAAATGTGAGCTCATTTAAGACCAGACTTGACCAAAACAGGCTGTCACAATCTCTGTTCTGATGCTCGTGCTTAGGTTGTGTTATACAGTACTTTGTCAATACAGTACAGTACAGTACATTACAGTACAGTATATGGTTATTGTGTTTCTTATATATTTTTGTTTCTTTTGTTACAGATGGTTATGTTCTGTTAAATAAAACCTAGAAATATGAAACTGGGTTTACTTCACAGGCGCAGGTACAGATACGTTCTGGAGCCAGTACTGTACTTCCAAACACTACATAACAGATGTGACTGATCGCCCAAGTGGCGAAGAGTCATTTGAATGTAGGTATCCCTCGATCTACAATCTCCCAATCTATAACATTACGCTTTAATGATAGCAATGTACGAAGACCACCCCCTTACCTATGATCACCCCAGAGGGTATGCCTTTCATTAAAATCACCAAGGATAAGCTAAAGAGAAGGAAGTTGACAAATTAATAATGAAACCATATCCTCCCTGGCAATTAGAGTACTGGAAGGGAGATAAATGAAGCAGAGGGTATAGGGATGTTGGAGGTGAATCTTGCAAGCTGTCACCTGCAATGAGGAAGTGACGGATAATGGGCTACAGGTATTGGGTATACTATACTTGTCGGAGACAAGGATGGCTGTGCCCTCATGATGTGTCTGCTCTGGATTTTGAAGAGAGTAAAAAGCCAAATAACCTCTGGGAGGGGTGATAATCAAAGGCACCTACAAATACATACAGGGGAGAATTATCTTAGGAGCAATTGGAGCTCCTCCCAGTTGGCTTTTAAGCCTCGGCAGTTCCATTGAATGATGGTGGCAATGGTTATTGGGGATCCAAGTAGAGGTATGTGAGTGTGCAGCCCCCAACAGGTGCTTAGGCTTGGGCTTAGTTTGGGTGTTGGAGCCTGGAGGATGCACCAGGTGTGTTCCATGATGAGCACCTCTTCCAGTCCCCCCTGCTGAGGGGGGGGGGTGACTTTTATAGGACTGGGCCTTTTTGTCCTGCCCCAGGGTTGAAAGATTGAAAGATGTGTCTGTGGCTTTATGGTCACAGATGACCCAGAAGTAGACCCATCTGATGGACCCACACCAGATTTAACCCCTGGAGATGGCTCCCCAGATGGACGATCCATATAAGCGACCCCCTGAGCTGCCAGTTTAATTTTAACTGGGGTCTCGCCACCAGAAGTATCCGGGAGAGGACCAGTCAACATCTCTGGGGAGGAGGTGCCAGTCTGAGCTGACATCTGTTAGAGTGTGTGGGACTCAGAATTGGGTTCCGAAGGTGATATAGGGGTCTCACTTCTTTAGCGGTCACCATCAAGACCTTGGCCGGAGGATCATCCACCTCCAGAGACTCTGAGGACACTTGATACCATTTCGCTGAAATTTTTATAGTACCAGCACAGCGGGTGGAGGAAAAATGAGGAGTAGCAGATGTGCCAGCCTCATTCCTATTGACCTCAGCCACTACAAGAGAAGTCTGAGGAATATGGATTGGTTACAAAGAGTTGAGGGTGGGAGTTGAATTCAATACAGGTACAGATGATACTCAGGATGATGTCTCAGCAACAGTTTGCTGAGCCTTGTGTCGGGATAGTACCTGTGCGTAGGAATCCCCATGACTTGAGACTGATTTCAGTGCTGTGCTTCTGGCTTCAGCAAAGCTCACTTTGTCTCTCGTGCGGACATGGAGTATCTGTCGCGTTGTAGCTGGTCACAATCACAAGAAGAAGTCTCTAGTCACAACTCTCAACATGGGTAGCACAGATAAGATGGTCGTTTATGCAATTGGATCAGGTCCTGTCTGTGCGACTGAGCAGCCCTTTCGAGGAGCCACTCTGCTCACCCCACATGGGGAGGGGGCTAGAAAAGGTGCTCTAAATATAGCCTGCCTAAGGAACCAACCTGACTGGGCAACCGCACCCAGTAAGGTCATCCTTATGTGATCGAAAACACAGTCAAAATCACAGATCAAAACAAAAACAAACCATACAACCTCTTATGGTCGCTGCGTGGAATGTCAGGACCCTTCTGGATACTGACACAAATGAGCGTCCTGAAAGAAGAATTGCCCTTGTTGCAAAGAGCTGGCTAGGTATAACATCAACATAGCAGCCATCAGTAAATCCCGGCTCCCAGATGAGAGCCAACTCACAGAACGGGGGTTTGGCTATACTTTCTTCTGGAAGGGTAAGCCTGCTGTGGAAAGAAACCGCATTTATGGAGCTGGCTTTGCCATCCGCCAACGCATCCTACACAGGCTAACTGAAATGCCTATTGGGATCAACGAGTGCCTCATGATGCCTCGAGTCCCACTGAATCACTCACGTCATACCTTTTTCATTAGTGCATACGCCCAGCACTGGATGCAGAGGATGACAACAAGGAGGCCTTTTATGCCGACCTCGACAGAGTGCTAACCTCTATCCCCAGAGAAGACAAGGTTGTGCTCCTTGGCGACTTCAATGCCAGAGTTGGCAGAGATGTGAACATTTGGCATGGAACCATAGGGAGAAATGGACTAGGCAAGTGTATGCCAATGACCTACTCCTCCTCAGCAAGTGTGTTGTGCACAGCCTCACTATCACCAATACTGTACCTTATTTCGGCAGGCCAACAAGTTCAGGGGTTCGTGGCAACACCCAGTGAAAGTGCCAGTGAAAGAGATCGCCGAGATGTCCTCATCACCCGTGCCAAGCATGGCTCAGACCACTGTGATACTGATCATTGACTTGTCAGAGCTAAGCTCTCACTTCACATTGCCCCAAAACGGTGTAGGCAGCAAGCCTCCAGAAGAGGTTTTAATACTAAGCGTCTGGAGGACCCAGCAGTAGCACATGCTTTCAGAGAGCAGCTCGAACATGGGCTTATAAACAACCCAAAAGCAAACAACGCGAATCCCAGTGCTGAATGGGATACTCTCAACACTGTTATGACAAAAACCTGCAAAGAAACCCTCGGCCACATCAAAAGAACACACCAGGACTGGTTTGATGAAAATTATCCAGCAATCAAAGTGCTCATCGATGATCAACGTGCTGCTTTTACTGACTGGCAGAACAACCCTCAGTCTTGGACCAAAGCCGATTCCTTCCGCATGAAGAAAGCGGCAGCCTAGTGAGAACTTCACATTCTAAAGAATGACTGGCTTAAAAATAATGCATGTGAAATACAAAAACATGTAGATCAGCACAAGATGCGCAAATTTTTCAATTCCATAAAAACATTTTATGGGCCAACCACTTGTGGCGCAGCCTTCCCCCGCTCATCTGATGATAATTTCAACTTAAATGGCGATGAAGGCCTCCTTCAGCGCTGGAAAGAGCACTACCATTCATTGCTCAATCGAAACACCGATATGGATGTTCTGACTACCCAGCAGGTCCCTCAGCATCCAGAGCTGACCCACCTCAGCTATCCTCCATCCCTGGATGAGGTAGTTACTGCCATCAAACAGATGAGGTGTATAAAGCAGGAGGACCTCTGCTTACCAGCCATCTCCACCCTCTTGGAGAATATATGGGAAAAGGAGGAAATCCCCCAAGATCTTAAAGGCGCTTCCATTGTCAATATTTATAAGAACAAGGGAGACCGGTCAGACTGCGGCACTACAGTGGGATCTCGCTGCTGTCCCCAGCTGGCAAGATTATCGGCCGAGTCTTCCTAAACAGACTTCTTCCTGAGGCGGAAATCTTCCTCCCAGAATCTCAATGTGGTTTTAGACCATCACATGATCTTTACTGCCCGCCAGATACAGGAGAAGTGCAGAGAACAGCGTTGTGACCTGTACATGGCTTTCATTGACCTAACCAAGGCTTTCGACTCGGTCAACAGGGAAGGCCTCTGGTGGGACCTCAGCCGTTTTGGCTGTCCACCAAAATTCATCGCCATTGAGAGGCAACCCGACGATGGCATGAACGGCAATGTACTGCACAATGGCACCCAATCTGAGTTCTTCCCCATCCAAACAGGGGTTAAACAAGGGTGTGTACTGGCACCAACTCTCTTTTCCATTTTCTTAGCTGTCTTCCTTACTCGTGTCAGTGCCAATTTAGCCGGCGGGGTGGACATAGCGTACCGGGTGAAGGATCTTTTCAACAAAAGACGACTCTAGGCAAGAAACAAGGTGTCAGCAACTTCCATTACTGAACTTCAGTATGCAGACGACCTCACCCTTGTTGCTCACACTGAACACGACCTACAGGAAATCCTAAACACCTACACAGATGCGTATGCGCAATTCGGCCTTGAGGTGAATGTACGTAAGATTCAGATTCTCTTTCAGCCTGCCCCAGGTTCAGACACACCTCCAATATCCATCCAGTTTAATGGTACTACCCTCTCTAATGTTACCCACTTTCGGTATCTCGGCTCCCACCTGTTCACCACAACAGACATTGATGAAGAGATTCAGCACCGGGTCAGATGTGCATCTCAAGCCTTTGGCGGACTCCGAAACCGGGTCTTCAGCTGTAGGGAGCTAAAATTATCTACAAAGCTGCAAGTATATCGAGCAGTGGTTCCTCCCCACCCTGCTGTATGGCAGTGAGACATGGGTCACACACAGAAAGCACCTCAAGGCACTTGAAAATTTTCACCAACGCAGTCTACGTTCCATCATCCGAGTTCGCTGGGAAGACAAAATAACAAATGCCAGTATTCTCGCTGACACCAACTGTAGGAGTATCAAGGTTATCATTATCCACGAACAGCTACGCTGGACTGGCCATGTTACCTGCATGGATGACAGTAGGCTGCCAAAGCAGCTACTTTACAGTCACCTAACGAATAGTAAACGTAATGCTGGCGGGCAATTGAAAAGGTATAAAGATAGTCTTAAGACAAACCTGAAAAAGTGACAAATCGACCCCCTCACCTGGGAGTTGAGTACTCCACATCGTATGGGTACTCCACATCGTAACGCTTGGAGAAGCACCACACAAGAAGGTGTCAATAATTTTGAATTAGCCCGACTGCAAACTGAGGCAGAGAGTGCCAATGCTGGTAGCCTACACACCCACACGCGCACATATGCCCCTACTACCTGGACACAGCAGTCCAGCCTGTCACCTCTCCGCCCTTCCCTCATAAGAACCAGTATTATCTTGTGCTTGGGACTAAATCAGATGTTCGGAGGCGGACGTAACTGTCGCGCAAGGTGCTCATCACTATGCCTGGTAACAATCATTGCTGCGTCTGTGCTAACCCGAACCAAAACTGCACAAATTGTGTTTGTGCGAGAAACAACCGACCATGCGTGGATTGCAAGAAGCGAGACCAGTGTTGGAACCCACGTCGCAGGGAGCCGACACAGGTGGCCACAGTGGATATCGCTGGGACCCAACTACCCGATGATGTCCGAAATGATAGCAGTGAGTCTACTCAACCCGAAAATGTAGTACTAATAAATGCTGCTCCCTTAGTAGCAGATGTCCACGAGGAGAATGAGAGACAGCCACCTCAGTGGAATGGCATGTCGATGGAAAATTCAGTCATATGGGTCAAAGAAACCTATTCAGAAATTGTCAAGTGGTCGCCCGCTAAATTATTTGAACCACCCAAGTGTGCGGCCACCAAAGAAATGATTCGGGAGATGACTCGCCTCATGACTGATTATACTCAGGACCGCTTCCTCGCCCCTTTAGCTCTTCAAATACTGGCAATAATACCACATCTATTTTGTCAGAGGACACACACAAAGACTAAGCACAAAGAAAATGTGGCAGCAATGAAGAGAAGATTGGCAATGTGGCAGACTGGGGCCCTTGATGATCTCCTATGTGAAGCAAGAACACTGCAGGAGAGACTAAAAATTATGGGTGACGGAAAGCAAAACACCGATGACTTGGCAAGAAAATTTGGAAACTAAATGCGTGTGGGAAAAGTGTCTCTGGGGGTAAGATCTCTCACAGAGGAATCCACCGGTGGGGTCCTGCCAATAAACAGAGAGACATTAAAACAACTGAAAGAGAAACATCCCCCTCCAAGCGACGAAGAAGGCATCAGGTTCGAGGGTGTCTATACTCCACCAAACGCTGTCCTGTTCAAGAAAATAACAGGAGAGATGGTGTGGAAAAAGGCACTGAAGACTCGAGGAGGAGCCGGCCCTTAAGGTCTGGATGCAAACGGTTGGAGAGTCATCCTCAGCACAAACAAGTTTGGCCCTGTAGCAAGCGATCTCTGCACTGCCATTGCCGCCCTTGCAAGAAAGCCAGCATCCTCTTGCTGCCATCACCTCCAGGCCCTGACGGCCTGCCGCCTTATTCCTCTGGAAAAGAAACCAGGATGTAGGCCTATAGGGGTGGGGGAAGTGCTGAGGCAGATCATCAAAAATGCATAATAGAGGTGGTAAAGGATGATGTCAGGGCAGCAGCAGGGAACCTACAAGTGTGTGCTGGCCACCAGGTTGGCGGGGAGGCCGCCATTCACGCCATGAGATTGATATTTGAGCATCGTGATTGTGAGGCCGTTCTCCTGGTGGATGCTTCAAACGCATTCAACATACTTAACCGCAAGGCTGCACTGCACAACATCAAGATCAAGTGTCCAAGCTTTGCAATGTATGTTGAAAATTGTTATAGGAATCCATCAGACCTCTATATAGTAAACAACAAGGCTCTAAGAGGTGATACCATCTTACAGTCAACCGAGGGAACAACACAGGGGGACCCTGTTGCAATGGCAATGTATGCAATTGGCCTATCAGTGCTCCAACAAGAAATACAATTTGAAACAACTGGGGTCAAACAAGTGGCATATGCTGATGACCTTACAGGAGCAGGAAAAGTGGAGGGCATCAAAAAGTGGTGGGACTTGGTAACATTGCGAGGTCCACAAATAGGGTACCATCCAAACGCCAGCAAGTCCTTCCTCATCGTGAAGCCAGAACATTATGAACGGGCAATGGAGGTTTTTGGCGCAAGTGAGGTCAAAATAACTAAGGACGGCCAAAGACATCTAGGTGCAGTAATTGGCACTACGGACTTCAAGTCCGAGTACGTAGCGGGAAAGGTGAATGAGTGGGTTAGTGAAATCCAAGCTCTGTCTGAGATTGCTAACACAGAGCCACATGCGGCTTTTGCTGCATTCACCCATGGAGTCAAGCATCGTTGGAACTACCTGATGCGTACTATCCCTGATATCGGACCCCTCCTCCACCCTCTGGAAGAAGCTATCAGTGTCAAGTTCATTCCCAAATTAGTGAAACACACTCACTTAACCCCAGCAGAAAGAGCACTTCTTGCACTTCCATCAACACTGGGAGGGATGGGACTAACCAATCCAGAGGAGATTGCAGCCACCGAACATCAAAATTCACTTAAGCTCACGGCTGCCCTCACAGACCACATAATAGCCCAGAACGCAACAGGGGAGGTCAATACCAGTGAAGTAAACGAAATTCATAGGTCCATTACAACAGATCGACAGCACTGCCAAAATGATAAGTTGCAGCAACTGTTGCTGCAGGTTCCAGAAAATTTGAAAAAAAAAAGTAGCTATAGCGCAGGAGGTGGGGGCCTCGAACTGGTTAACTACGTTACCGATAAGGGCAAATGGTTTCAGTCTTAACAAACAAGAATTTACAGATGCCATTGCTCTAAGGTACGGTCGGCCAGTAGGTTTGCCCTCCCAATGCGTGTGTGGCTCTTCCTATGACGGCGATCACGCCATGGTGTGTAAGAAAGGGGGCTTCATATGCATGAGGCATGACGAAGTAAGGGACCTTACAGCAAATATGTTGAAGGAAATCTGCCGGGATGTCATGGTAGAACCGACCCTCCTTCCATTGGATGGTGAGATCTTCCAACATAGGACTTCAAACACATCTAACGAAGCCCATGTTGACATCAGTGCTCGAGGATTTTGGACGCGGGGACAGCGACCTTTCTTCGACATCAGGATTTTTGATCCCATGGCCGCATGTCACCGTAACCTAGCTCTCGATGCTGCACATAGGAGGAACGAGAACGACAGGATAAGGGCATATGGGGAGAGAATCCAAAACGTTGATCAAGGCAGCTTCACTCCTCTAATGTTCACAACCTCTGGTGGGATGGGACCACGTGCAAGATGTTTCTACGCCAGACTCGCGGAGGTGATCTCTGAACAGAAGCAGCAGCCCAGAAGTTTTGTTACAGCCTGGATGAGATGTCAACTGTCTTTCCTCTCTCCTTCGGTCGGCTTTGCTCTGCCTCAGGGGAACGAGAGCTTCTGCTCCAATTCCTACAACTGCTGCAGATATCGACTATGAGGCAACAGTCACTGAATGCCACATAGATCTGCGGCTCAACTAATTTAAAACAGATAGGATAGCTACATATGTATTAGGATATTTAATATTAAGGTAATTAAATGGTGGCGAAGGTGTGACTATTGGGGGAGGCTGGACGCCATTTAAAAAAAAAAAAAAAAGTAGTACAGGTTGTACCTCTGTAGTCCGGCAACCTCAGGACCTGACCGGTGCCGGACCATGGAAATTCACCCTTTTCCTGGATAGATAGTGAATTGTGCTTATGCTTGGAAGCACTAGCACCACTTTCTCTGCATCATGGTCTCTTTGAAGACATATTGAAGGGTTAAATGTCGTATAGTAGCTTTTCAAATTTTGCGAGTTTTTAATTCTTAACGTATTTTATTGGAACACACACAAAAAATAAATAAAAATTTTGACGGCGGAAACTTGAATTTCGAAGGGTTTGAACGGCCCGCCAACGTGCAGACGACGTGCATAATCGTGTAAACAGCGTCATTTCTCTTATGTACAAAAGATTCATTATTGTTTATTACTGAATGTCTTTTTTATTGAATTAATGTTTATGTGTGCAAAATGAGCAATACAATTCATTAATAATACGTAGAATATTAAAACACACGAGGAAATGACACAGCATTGTATTCGTTGATTACAAAACCAGTGACTGACTGGTTCTACATATAAAGCTGAAGAAAATAAGACCTTGGTTGTAGCTGTAGTAAAATTAATATGGTTGTTTTAAGTAATGTTATTTAATGTTAATAAATGGAACAATAGAAGTAGCTAACGATAATGGTAAAGAAAAAAGAGAGATCGCATATGTAAGTGCGCATGCGCACACGTGAAAACATATCATCATTACTTTACATAAGAATATGAAAGCAACACTTATTTACTGTTCATATATATTTTAATTAATGTTTCTGAATTTGTTTTTATTGAATTAATGTACGTGTGTGCAAAATTAACAATACAATTTATTAATAATACGTGGAATATTAGAGGAGACGAGACGGCTGCCGGCATTGTTTATGTTAAAGCTTACGAAACCAGTGACTGATTGGTTCTACATATAAAACTGAAGAAAATAAGACCCTGAGTTTAGCTGTAGTAAAATTAATGTAAAAAAATGAATATGGTTGCTTGAAGTACCTGTAATGTTATTTAATGTTAATAAATGGAACAATATAAGTAGCTAACCATTAATGGTAAAAAAAAAAAGTGAGACTGCTCGTATGTAAGTGCGCACATGTGAAAATATATCGTCATTACTCTACATAAGAATATGAAAGCAACACTTATTTACTGCTCATATATATTGAAGGGTTAAATGTTGTACTCTGTATAGACAAGCAGAGAGAGAGAGAGAGCAGCCGAACTGCCGGATGTAAACAAACCTTAATTTCCCGCGGCTTTTTTTTTAAGGGGATTAGCCCACCCGGGCATAGGTCACTGACCCACATTGGGGCCTGAGGGGCAAAAATTTAATACTCCTGTAATAATAATAATAATTCAGATAAGTAAAAAAAAAAAAAAAAAAAAAAAAAAAAAAAAAAAAAAAAAAAAGCTGCCTATCTACCTATTGGACAAACTAAAATCGTTCCGGACCAAGGGAGTTTCCGGACCACAGAATGCCGGACTAGAGAGGTACAACCTGTAGTAGTAGAAAAAAAGAAAAGAAAAAAGTAGTAGTAGAAAAAAAAAGTAGTAGTAGTAGTAGTCACCGGCGTTCACCAAGCGAGTAGTGACCTGGGGGTGCTGGGTCGGTGGTGGGATAATGAGGAGGCTTGGAGCCAAGGTCAGTGTCGATAGGCCTACTCTGACAGGGGTAGTCTCGAGACTTTCGCCCCTATGGGGCTGAGAGTGCTGCCCACGCGGTCGCCTCCCCACCACAGTAACGGACACTTAATGTACAGTAGGGTCTCGACGATCCAAGTGAGTATATATAACTGATATTACACCAGTGAGACCATATATATAGTGGTTATTTGTGCCAAGGATATATAAACAAGTGCTTGGTGTGACAAACTCTTGTCCATAGTGTATCATTCTGATGTATGGATGGTCGCCATTAGGGGGGGTAGCCTACACACCCATGCGCGCACGTATGCCCTTACTACCTGGACACAGCAGTCCAGCCTGTCACCTCTCCGTCCTTCCCTCATAAGAACCAGTATTATCTTGTGCCTGGGACCAAATCATATGTTCGGAGGCGGACGTAACTGCCGCCCAAGGTGCAGATCATTATGCCGGGTGACAGACATTGTTGTGTCTGTTCTAACCAGTACCAAAAATGCACTAGCTGTGTTTGTGTGAGAAACAACCGACCATGTGTGTCTTGCATAAAGGGAAACAATTGCTGCAACCCTTATAACCTTCATGGCAGGGAGCTGTCACAGGAGGCCACATTGGATATCGCCGGGACCCAGCAGCCCGCTGATATCCGAAACGATAGCAGTGAGCCCACTCAACCTGAAAATGTAGTACCAATAAACGCTGCTCCATTAGTACCTGATGTCCACGAGGAGAATGAGAGACAGCCACCACAATGGAATGGCATGTCGATGGAAAATGCAGACATATGGGTTAAAAATACATACTCAGAACTTGTCAGGTGGTCGCCAGCAAACCTGTTTGAACCACCTAAGTGTGCGGCCACCAAAGAAATGATACGGGAGATGATTAGTCTCATAACTGAGTACACTCAAGACCGCCTCCTTGCCCCGTTAGCTCTTCATATACTGGCAATAATACCACATCTATTCTGTCAGAGGACACACACACACAAACACTAAGCACAAAGAAAATGTGGCAGCAATGAAGAGAAGCCTGACATTGTGGCAGAAGGGGGTGCTTGATGATCTCCTATGTGAAGCAAGAACACTGCAGGAGAGACTAAAATCTGCAGGAGACGGAAAGCAAAACACTGATGATGCTGCAAGGAAGTTTGGAAACAAAATGCGTGTGGGAAAAGTGTCTTTGGCGGTAAGATCTCTCACAGAGGAATCCACCGGTGGGGTCCTGCCAATAAACAGAGATACTTTAAAACAACTGAAAGAAAAACATCCCTCTGCAAGTGATGACAAAAGCATCAGGTTTCAGGGTGCCTATATCCCACCAAATGCTGTCCTGTTCGAGAAGATAACAGGAGGGATGGTGTGGAAAAAGGCACTGAAGACTCAGGGAGGTGCCAGCCCTTCAGGTCTGGATGCAAACGGATGGAGAGTCATCCTCAGCACTAACAAGTTTGGCCCCGCAGCAAGTGATCTCTGCACGGCCATTGCCGTCCTTGCAAGAAAGCTGGCATCCTCATGCTGCCATCACCTTCATGCTCTGACGGCCTGCCGCCTCATTCCCCTGGATAAGAATCCAGGATGTAGGCCAATAGGAGTGGGGGAAGTGCTGAGGCGAATCATCGGAAAATGCATAATGGAGGTGGTAAAGGATGATGTCAGGGCAGCAGCAGGGAACCTGCAAGTTTGTGCTGGCCAACAAGCTGGAGGGGAAGCTGCCATTCACGCCATGAGAACAATATTTGAGCAACGTGATTGTGAGGCTGTTCTCCTGGTCAACGCTTCAAACGCATTCAACATACTTAACCGCAAGGCCGCACTGCACAACATCAAGATCAAGTGTCCAAGCTTTGCAATGTACATTGAAAACTCATATAGGAATCCATCAGACCTCTATATAGTAAACAACAAGGCCCTAAGAGGTGATACCATCTTACAGTCAACCGAGGGAACAACACAGGGGGACCCTGTTGCAATGGCAATGTATGCAATAGGCCTATCAGTGCTCCAACAAGAAATAAAATTTGAAACAATTGGGGTCAAACAAGTGGCGTATGCTGACGACCTTACAGGAGCAGGAAAAGTGGAGGGCATCAAAAAGTGGTGGGACTTGGTAACATCGCGAGGTCCACAAATAGGGTACCACCCAAACGCTAGCAAGTCCTTCCTCATCGTGAAGCCAGAACATTATGAACGGGCAAAGGAGGTTTTTGGCGGAAGCGAAGTCAAAATAACTAAGGACGGCCAAAGACATCTAGGCGCAGTAATTGGCACTACGGACTTCAAGACCGAGTACGTAGCGGGAAAGGTGAATGAGTGGGTTAGTGAAATCCAAGCTCTGTCTCAGATTGCTAACACAGAGCCACATGCGGCTTTCGCTGCATTCACCCATGGAGTCAAGTATCGTTGGAACTACCTGATGTGTACTATCCCTGGTATCGGACCCCTCCTCCACCCTCTGGAAGAAGCTATCAGTATCAAGTTCATTCCCAAATTAGTGAAACACACTCACTTAACCCCAGCAGAAAGAGAACTTCTTGCACTTCCATCAAGACTGGGAGGGATGGGACTAACCAATCCAGAGGAGATTGCAGCCACCGAACATTAAAATTCACTTAAGCTCACGGCAGCCCTCACGGACCACATAATAGCCCAGAACGCAACAGGGGAGGTCGTGACCGGTGAAGTAAACGAGATTCGTAGGTCCATTACGACAGATCGACAGCAATGCCAAAATGATAAGTTGCAGCAACTGTTGCTGCAGGTTCCAGAAAATTTGAAAAAAAAAGTAGCTATAGCGCAGGAGGTGGGCGCCTCGAACTGGTTAACTACGTTACCGATAAGGGCAAATGGTTTCAGTCTTAATAAACAAGAATTTACAGATGCCATTGCTCTAAGGTACGGTTGGCCAGTAGAAGGTTTGCCCTCCCAATGCGTGTGTGGCTCTTCCTATGATGGCGATCACGCCATGGTGTGCAAGAAGGGGGGCTTCATATGCATGAGGCATGATGAGGTAAGGGATCTCACAGCAAATATGTTGAAGGAAATCTGCCGGGACGTCATGGTAGAACCGACCCTCCTTCCATTGGATGGCGAGATCTTCCAACACAGGACTTCAAACACATCTAACGAAGCCCGTGTGGACGTCAGTGCTCGAGGATTCTGGACGCGGGGACAGCGAGCTTTCTTCGACATCAGGATTTTTGATCCCATGGCTGCATGTCACCGTAACCTAGCTCTCGATGCTGCACATAGGAGGAACGAGAACGACAAGAGAAGGGCATATGGGGAGAGAATTCAAAACGTTGATCAAGGCAGCTTCACTCCTCTAGTGTTCACAACCTCTGGTGGGATGGGCCCAAGTGCAAGATGTTTCTACGCCAGACTCGCGGAGTTGATCTCTGAACAGAAGCAGCAGCCCAGAAGTTATGTTACAGCCTGGATGAGATGTCGACTGTCTTTCTCTCTCCTTCGGTCGGCTTTGCTCTGCCTCAGGGGAACGAGAGCTTCTGCCCCTACTCCGACAACTGCTGCAGATATTGACTATGAGGCTACAGTCACTGAATGCCGCATAGTTCTGCGGCTCAACTAATTTAACACAGATAGGATAGCTTCTTATGTATTAGGATATTCAATATTAAGGTAAATAATTGGTGGCGAAGGTGTGGCTATAAGTAGTAGTAGTAGTAGTATTAGGTGTATGTGTGTATGTGTGTGTGTGTGTGTGTGTAATAATAATAATAATAATAATAATAATAATAATAATAATAATAATTAACGGTTTATAGAAAGAGCATGGCAGCAGGAAGGCTGAAAATATACAATTACATAATTGGGGAATGGGTCTCTTGATTTACAATGATGTAAAAGTAAGATAAGTGATACAAATATGATATATAATAATTAGGTGTTGATAATTTTTACAATGGTTGGGATTGGGCTGTTCTTACAGCAATCAGTTCGTGCTCATATGGACTGGATGCGGTTGGGCAGGTGTGTGGCCACGTGGCCAGGAAAGTAGCTTGGGGCAATGCAGGTGTGCTCCATCCTTTAGGTTAGGTCAGGTGAAGCCATGAGGTCAGGTCAGGTTAGGTCAGATCCAGCCACACTCAGTATTACACCGCTGTGTTTTTGTGCTTTTCCTTGGAGTGCACTATAGGAACACTGGTAGTCAATCATTCAATGATCACTTGAATGCTCTGCTGAATAAATCCCGGTGTAGTAAGGCTGGTAGGGCGTTGGGATATAGCAGGGGAAGGGGGGGCAAACAGACTCGGCCTGGCTGCTCAAACTGGGAGCGCCTTCGGGGCACATCTTGTCTCGCTGGTGGTTGACAAGTGCGTGTGTGTGTGTGCCATATAATACATGCTCGTCTTCTTCTCTTCCCGGGAGGATTACCATCACCATTGTTTGAATTTTTTAACCAATAATCTTTCCAATTTTTCTGTGGTTGAATATTTGTTGAACTTATAGCTAACTAATCAGAGTGCTATTATGGGCAAGTCCATTCTAAGAGTTGGGGAATAAATTACTCACTCACAAGTCCAAAGGAGGAAAGAGGCCAAAGGATTGCTTGTTGGCAGTAAATTCAAATGACCGTGCGTGACAGAATTTCAAATTATGAATATCTAAGGATTTAGATAAATGTTTCATGGCCTGAAAGGGTCCGGACTATCTGAAATCAGTACTTATGAGATCCGAACTTCCAAAGGTTTACTGTACAGGGTATATATCTCATAGGTAATAAATAAAGTCATCAGGAATGCATCTCCATATAATTATGCAATGGTACCAAATTCATTTACCTAACACAATAAGAGCAGATGTTGTGAATAAAAGTTATACACTTTTTGTAAGCAGCCGCGTGCCTCAAAAATACCTAAGGTTTCATCTTTATTCAAGACATTTTCAGGTCACGAGATGCACTGATCTCTCACCCAACAATGTGGCCTGACATTGCATCAGGTCAGTAATATGAGACCACTAATCTCCCACCCCACCTCCACCTGACATTGTATCAGGTCAGGTCAGTAACTTGAGACCAACTAATCCCCCATAGGCAGCTTCATTCACAAGGCACATCACATGCCTGTATCATATAGATTTTTAGTTTCTTAAATGTACACTGTATATTTAATTAACCAAACTTTTACATAAACTATTCAGGACTATTCTAGTAAAGAAACTGAGTTTCTAACTTAATTAGAAGTGATTTTACAGACTCCGGTATCAACTTTTTGTATTTTTTTTCATAAAGGAATTGAATCTCCATCATTATACCTGTATCATGTTGAAATATTTTGTTTAAGGATCTCTTATTAGAAATGCCCTGTAGAGTATATATTCAGGATCATATGGTATCAAATTCATCTAACACAATTAGAACAAATGCTGTGAATAAAGTTCACACTGTATAGTTTTTCACTAGCCGTAAAAATTTCGCTCGTGCCCGCTTTCTATATGTAATGGGAGTGTCTTTGTCTATGCGAGATGAGATGCATAGTTTAGAGTCGAGATTAGATACACAGTTTAGACGAGGAAAACTTTCCCCAGCACCCAAAAACATTCTGCGGATGTGGGCTAGTGTCTGTTGTTACGACTGTGTCGTATTTTTCTATTTTTTTTATATAACATGCTTCCATGTTCCATATTATTCCTGTAATGATGTGTTGTATTTACTATTATATAATCTAGTCACCTTACCCTGTGCTGTTAAGGTTTTAACTGTTATTATTTGTTCAAACCCATTTTGTCTTGTAACAAGCATTCTTTGTTTCTCTACGACCATCTGCATCGTTAAACGACCCACCGGCGGGTCGCGTGGCGGGAGCCGACCTTATATATAGGACCCACCAACTGACGGAGTTAGTCCAGTCCACCTTGTCATTCAGTTCATGTTGTTTTGAGTGACACCAGTCACCTGTGGTATATTTATGTGAGTACCTATTCATGTCTTATGTGTCCATCAGTATTTGCTTAGTTGCATTTAAGTAATTCAGTGTTGTTTCACGTTAGTTAATTTCAGAGTTAGTTATTTTATATGTTCATGCAGTGTTAACGTAATCCAATGCTTTATTTTTATTCTTTTGATGTTTCAATGTTTAGTATCATTTGTGTCTTAAAGGTTTCGATAGTGAATCATTTTGTTGTGACAGCCTACGAGGCTCTTTATTGTGTTAATATTTAATTTAATTAAATTCTTAAGGGTTTACTTTATTTATTTTTCTTCCCTTTTAATTTACTTCACTTTCTTTTTGTTTGGTTATGCCTAGAACCTGGTTATTAAAGTAAATTAAGAAAAGGCGTAACACTGTCTGTGCAATTGA
Organism: Homarus americanus; assembly: GCF_018991925.1. Lineage (NCBI taxonomy): Eukaryota > Metazoa > Arthropoda > Malacostraca > Decapoda > Nephropidae > Homarus > Homarus americanus. Next base: position 5,750,811 of record NW_024740094.1, read on the forward strand.
TTGAATGATTGTGGTAATTACATCACTGGCACTGCAACAGCTTAGGTCATATGTTGCTGAATTAAAATAAAAGCTTAAATGACTAAAATCAAATAATGCAAGGTAAAAAATATAAGTAATAATTAAAATAGCAATTTCGTAAAAAATATTTAAACATTAATAGATAAAACTCAAAGCTTGTGTAGAAGGTCGGTTTCCTCCAGCACCAAAGAGAGTCAGTAAGACCCGTCTTTCCATTGACACTGGGAGAGGTGATTACTATGAAGATCTCTAAGACTGGGGCACTCCACTAAAAGGTATTGAACAGTCAATGGGACCAGGCAGTGGGGAGGGGGCTTCCTCTCCATTTAAAAAACATGAGTCGGCAGTATGTGGCCAATACGGAGGCAGGCCCAAACAGTCTCCTGGCGGCATGACAGTCCCTGATATCCCCAGGTACCCCCAATGCAGGATGGATGTTGTGGAGCTTGTTTGCTCCAGCAGCATCCCACCTGTGTTGCCAACTTGAGAGGATGGCAGCTCTTATTACTGTACTGGCTTCATATCAGAAGCATGTAGAGGGGAATAATGTGTCACAAGGTGAGAAGTAACTGCTTTTGCCACAGCATCAGCACATTCATTCCCCTTCTCCTTCACATAGGCCGGAACCCAGCAAAAATTGACTTTCCTGCTCTGACGATGGATGAGAAACAGCCTCTGTAAAATATAAAAAACTAAGGAATGGGGCGATGAGACACTAACTAAGGCCTAGAGAGTACTACAAGAATCACTAAGAATTGTAAAAGCGTAATAAAGGTGGATAAAAATAATCTTGAGGGCAAGCAAAATACCCGATAGCTTTGCCGTAAAAATAGGTGCCATAGTGGGGAGACTACCGTCCTGACAGAATTCGGGAAAGACCACCCCAAAACCCACCCCTGCATCCGACTTTGAGCTGTTGGTGTTAACAGGGATAGTCCCTTTGTGAGAGGAGGCATGCTCTAAAATAAGAGAATGAACCACACAAGGAAGGGGAAAGTCCTTCCTTCCGTTTAAATACTGACAAACTTGAACTTCAGGGAAAATCCATGGAGTGGCACTAGGGAACCGTATGGGGCATATCTGAATAGGAGGGAGGCAAAGAATACTCACAACTTCCCATACCTTGAAACTGAAAGGTCGTGGGAGGCTTGGATGCTGAGTGTAATGTAGGGAGATATTTTTGTCAACTACACAAGTGTTGATTACAGACTGCAGAAGGTGGTGGAGGCGAAACCAACACCAGGACTGGAGATACTAATGTCGAAGATCAAGGGGTGGCTCATCAGCATCAACTAGTAGGTCCTTGTTTGAGTCTAACTAGCTTGTGGTAAAGGTGTAGCAGAGTTCATCGGTCAGCACCCCACAAGGTGTGCCCCATGACTCTCAATACCTTGAGAGCAAGCTGGCAAGACTCTTTGAGGTAATGAATGTGTGGTTGCCATGTAAGCCGGTTGTCGAAGAGAATGCCTAGGAAACAGGTCTCTGTTACACATTGCAGATGACCATAGAGCTGTAGATTGGGATCTGGGTGAACACCTTGAAGGCAGCAGAAATGCATGGCAACAGTCTTTAAGGGAGAAAATCTGAAACCATGCTCTGTGGTCCAATGTGAAACCTTGTCTAGTGCAAGTTGCACATGACGTTCAGCCACTGACATGCGGGAAGCTGCATACCAAATGGCCAAGTGGTCTACATACAATGAGAATGATACACCACCTAGAACTGATCCTGCTACCCCATTTATTGCAATGGTAAATAGGGTCACACTCAAGACACTGCTTTGAGGAACCCCATCCTCCTGAATATGTGGTGCTGACATTTCTGTGGCAACGCAGACCCTAAAAGTGCGATGTTCCAAGAACTGATCTATTATTGCTGGTAAATTTCCCCGCAATGCAAAATTGTGAGGCTCTTTAAGGACGCTAGATCTCCAAGCTGTGTCGTATGCTTTCTCTAGGTCGAAGAAAGTGCAGATGAGATGATGGGGACGAGCAAAAGTCTCACAGACTGAAGACTCAAAACGCACATGAGTATCTTTTGTTGAATGCATCTTCCAGAAGCCTATTGATATGGTGAGAGAAAGACATTCTTCTCCAGGTAGTATATTAATCAGGAGTTGACTATCTTTTCAAACAGCTTACAGATACAGGAGGTCAGAGCTATGGAGTGATATTCTGGTGGGTGAAGACTCACTTTTCCAGTCTTCTTGAAAGGCAGGACAGTTGCCTCCTGCCATGAGGCTGGGAAGGCAACCCCTTGCCAAATTCTGTTATACAGCTCCAATTTAAAGGTCTGTGCCTCAACATCAAGGTGGTGGAGCATTGAAATTGGAATATCATCAGGCCCTGGTGATATATTTCCAGTGAGTGAGAAGTTGGTTCTGATTTTTCATTGAAAACATGATGTTGTATGTCTCACCACATCCCACTCCAAAATCCAGGGCCCGTGACTCCTCTACTTTACAAGCCCTCTTGAACTCTGAGGATTAAGCTGCCATACAAGATACCCCTGCAAATACTGTGGCAAAAAGCTCAGAAACTTCTTGAGGGGCAGCAACTGAGCTGCCATCATTAACTCTGAGAAGTGGGGGAGGATTAGATGAAAACTTGCCTGCTTTTTTTGCACACGTTTCCATACCCGGGACAAAGGTTTTTTTTTTTTGTTGCTGTTTAGAGAAGAGACATAAGAAGAAAAGGACTAGTGACGGGCATTCTTTAAAACTCGATGAGTTTGGGCTCTGGCCTGTTTGCATTCCATACGATAAAATTCTGCCCTATGACGCCAGTAGTGGCCATTAGTTCTGCACTGCTCAACAACTGCCTACCTCCGTGCGAGATTCACTTTGACTCTCAAAAAATTTCCCAGTAACCGGAAAAAATTCCGGGGATATGGAATTTTTCCGGGTTTGAGAAAGTTGTCTGGTTACCCGAAAATCTCTGATTCCTGGAAGTGCTCTGCACCAATTTCTATGGCTAATGGGGATATCACTATACAGTATTACCCCGCCTAACGCGGCTTCACTTAACGCGTTTTATCATATACGCGGTGCCTCGCCAGAGCTGAACTTTCACTTAACACGGATTTTTTCCACATATACGCGGTGAGTGTCCGGCTCGAGATGCTATTTTTAGATTTGCCCCACCCGCCACCCTGCCTGACTGCCTGTTTTAGCTCATAAAATTCATACAAATTACCCGGCCAGAATATAATTTACATTGCTGGAATTCTTATAATTTGGTGATCATTTTGAATATAAACATCATATATTTTGCATTAGACATACAAATTTTAGATAAAATTTTTTCTCTGAGTAACTATGTTATCTTTTGTGCAAAATATATGACATTTATATTCAAAATATTCCTGGTCTTACAAGGAATCCAGCAATGTCAATTATATTATCCTAACTTTAGTTTGAGGTATTATTTATTACAAAAAAGTTAAGTATTCTGGTTTTCCCACACATCTCCTTGGGACGGTTGGTGGGGGGTGGGGGGGAGGGAGGGACCGACCGACCATCTGTTACCCTGTGAAGAATATTTTTTTTTTTTTATTAACTGAAGATATTTGTTTTAGCTCATAAAATTCATACAAATTACCCGGTCAGAATATAATTTACATTGCTGGAATTCTTATAATTTGATGATCATTTTGAATATAAACATCATATATTTTGCATTAGACATACAAATTTTAGATAAAATGTTTTCTGGGTAAATATGTTATCTTTTGTGCAAAATATATGACATTTATATTCAAAATATTCCTGGTCTTACAAGGAATCCAGCAATGTCAATTATATTATCCTAACTTTAATCTGAGGTATTATTTAATACAAAATGTTAAAATTTATTTTTTTCACCCCACATCTCTTGAAGGGAGGATTGGTGGGGGGTGGGGGGGGGAGGGTTGGGACTGACCGCGCGGTTGGAAGAGGGGGGAGGCAAGGTGGGGTACTTTGATTGACCGATAGTGTCGTGAAGATTATTTTTTTTTTTATTAACTGAAGATATTTGTTTTAGCTCATAAAATTAATACAAATTACCCGGTCAGAATATAATTTACATTACTGGAATTCTTATAATTTGGTGATCATTTTGAATATAAACATCATATATTTTGCATTAGACATACAAATTTTAGATAAAAATTTTTCTCTGGGTAACTATGTTATCTTTTGTGCAAAATATATGACATTTATATTCAAAATATTCCTGGTCTTACAAGGAATCCAGCAATGTCAATTGTGAGAGGGGAAGGGAGTCCAGTCCATTATTTGAATGGACATTAACTTGGCGACTGTATTTCTCTATTTCTCTTAAGTATTAATTGTGTGCATGTACCATCATAAAATTAAGATGTTATTTTTACTACAACATAGTTATGCGTCTTCAAAAAGTGGAGTTTGGGGGTCGGGCTGGTTCCTATTGGAATTAATCCCATATGTTCTGTTGTTCACTTAGAGCGGATTTCACTTAACACGGGACCCTCTGGGTTCTATTGACCGCGTTAAGTGGGGTACAACTGTATTATTATTATTTTTTTATTTATTTTTTTACTACAGTATTTATGAGGGTTTTGGACACAGTATGTACATTGAACTGAACTTCATTCTTGTAAAGAAACTAAAGGGTAGATGACATGCAGAATGATGATAATAATGGCACTGATGGTAATTTTGACTTAGGGCGAGCTAGTAAGGGTGGTGGAGACTGGTTATAGGTGGTGCTAAAGAGCACAAGGAATTATAGTAATGCTTATGGGTATTTTTGAGGAGTTACTAAAATTTGTATACGTAGGTCTCCCTATCTCCAATATTCAACTTTAAAAAATGGTGATGTATTAAGACCACCCCCCATCTATGATGTAAAAAATCTCCATGAATGATAATCATCTTCTGGCCAAAGCATTTTACAGTAAAAAACAATAAGAAAAAAAAAAATCACTTCAGTCACCAAAACAGAGTACAGCAGAATCCCATTTATCAGGCACATTCAGGTATTGAGAGGTGCTGGATAAACAGTTTTTCTTGTAAAGTGAAAATCATTCTTATGACCCCCAATAAATCCTACAATGCACGGTGCTGCAGGCTGACCTCACAAATTCGTTCAGAAAAAGGGACTTCTTTAACACTTCTTCCACTTTACAGTAATATCTCCGTTATTGGGAATCCCTTTGAGCCGGAACTAACCAATAGCCAGAAGTGAAATTTGCTCAGGATTTTATAGGAAAATTTATCTTAATTTTGGGTTTGGGAATGATTTTCTGAGGTTGAAAATCAGGTGTATTTTCCGGAAAATTCTGCAAAGTCTATAAAAAAAAAATTCTTGGTCTGGGAGCAAATTCTGAGGATGAAATAATGCGGCATTCAGGAAAAATCCAAGAAAATTCCAGAAACTCTACGCAAAGTTTCTTTTTCCGGGTCTGGGAGCAAATTCCGAGGATGAAAGAATGCACTCTTTGGGGAAAATTCCAAGATACTTTTCCAATTACCCGGAAAAATTCCAGGGATGGGTAATTTTTTTCAGGTTGGAGAAAGTCGTCTTGATGCCCGGAAGTGCTCTGCAACAATTGTTCTGGCAAACAAGGCTATC